>NC_133329.1:318662237-318962237 GCF_042186555.1 Aquarana catesbeiana
ATATGTACTTGCTGATGCATTTGTATATGTTACAACTACTTTATGTTATATTGTAGATACGGTTCTCCTGAAGAAGCGGTGCTAACCGCGAAACCGGTCGAGAAATTAAGCTGTATACATATCTGCCATCCAAATTGTGCGGAATCCACTGGTTCAGACTTTGTGGTTTTCCCACCCTTTCTTTTATGGTTATATGTAATGTTGTTGTTGTTTACAATCGCAACTGTATGCGGTATTGTAATTTTATGAATGGTGTTTCTATTAAAAGTGAACTTTTATAAAATTTTCATTTCTTTTTTACTCTTTACTTTTACTGTATACCTATATGTAGTACCGCAATAGTCCCCTTCTTTTCCCTGTTGGGGGGTGGAGACATTGGCTGACAGGAGCAGCAACTGCGGCCGCCACCCCTCCCCCTTCTCCTTTTGATGTTGTCTGGCTATGTTGATGTTAATAGTGTTCAACTTTTCATCTTCCCTCTTCATCTCCATGGACTGTTTGGGACAGTGTTAATTACAAGTAGGGTTGTCCCGATACCGATACTAGTATCGGTATCGGCACCGATACCGAGCATTTGCCCAAGTACTTGTACTCGGGCAAATGCTCCCGATGCTTCCCCCGATACCTTGAGAGTCAGCTGTGATCAGCGCGTGGGGGAGTTACAAGATTCTCCCCCCGCCGGCTTTCAGCTGCTTAGTGACATACAGCGGTGATCGCTCACAGCTGACTGTCACTGTATCCTCCTCCGTGCCCCCTCCGTTCCTCTGTGCCTCTCCGCTGTCCCCTGCATTCCTCTCTCCTTATCTGTCCCCCTCCATACTCCCCCTCCGTTCCTCTCTCCTTATCTGTCCCCTGCATTCCTCTCTCCTTATCTGTCCCCTCCGTTCTCCCCCCTCAGTTCCTCCGTCCTCCCCCTCCTTCCTTTGTGTATGGATAGAGTCAGCTGACTCTGTCCATTCACATAACTGAAACATTGTAATCTCCTGTGATTACGATGTCTCAGTTTATGAATGGAGAGAAGCCGCTGTCTTCTCTCCATTCATTCTCAGTGCAGCTGACGCTGCAGAGAAAGGGACTGGGGAATCTCTATCCTCTGTCTCTTTCTCTGTCTCAAGGGGGAGATATCAGAGGTCTGTTAAGACCCCTGATATCTCACCAAAGCCCCCCAACAGGGCTGATTTAAAAAAAAAAAAAATAAAAATAAAGAATAAAAAAATATTATTGTAAAAAATAAAAATTGTAAAAAAACACACACACACACATACATTGTTCACCCCCCCCCCCCCCCCCAAAAAAAAATAGCAAAAAAAAAAACTGTCACGTGTCATCGTGTCATTAAAAAAAAAGTATCGGTAATCGGTATCGGCGAGTACTTGAAAAAAAGTATCGGTACTTGTACTCGGTCCTAAAAAAGTGGTATCAGGACAACCCTATTACCCACCTGCTTGTAATCTGTTAAGTGTAAGTAATGTAAATAGACTATGGGGTTGATTTACTAAAAGCAAAACCACTCTGCACTGAAAGTGCACTTGGAAGTGCAGTCTCTTTAGATCTGAGGGGGGATCTGAAATGAGGGGAAGCTCTGCTGATTTTATCATCCAATCATGTGCAAGCAAGAATGCTGTTTTTTATTTTCCTTGCATGTCCCCCTCAAATCTACAGCGACTACACTTCCAAGTGAACTTGTAGCGCAAAGTAGATTTGCCTTTAGTAAATAACCCCCTATGCACATATGTTTGAGATAGGTTGGGCAATAGGGTTGATTTACTAAAGGCAAATAGATTGTGCACTTTACAAAGTGCAGTTGCCCTCTACAAGTGTAGTTGCTCCAGAGCTTAGTAAATGAGGTAAGGATTCACTTTGCAATCACGTGCAAGGAAAATTTAAAAAAAAACGCATTTTTGCTTGCACGTGATTGGATGATGGGAGTCAGCAGAGCTTTTGCACATTTACTAAGCTCTGGAGCAACTCCACTTGCAGTGTGCAACTGCACTTTGCAAAGTGCACAGCCCCTATGGGGTTGATTTACTAAAGGCAAATCCACTTTGCATTACAAGTGCACTGAAGGGAAGATCTGAAATGAGGGGAAGCTCGGCTGATTTTATCATCCAATCATGTGCAAGCTAAAATGCTGTTTTTTATTTTCCTTGCATGCCCCCTCAGATCTACAGTGACTGCCTTTGCTTGCAGTGCACTTGTAGTGCAAAGTGAATTTGCCTTTAGTAAATAACTCCCTATGCCTCTTATTACAGACAGACCTACTGAATATGTATAAGTGCATTGCCAACTACTCGATTCATAGAGGGACCACAGGAGACCACCTCTGATGTTCTTTAATGCCTGTTACCCCCGTAGGGGTATGGGAAGCTGGTGAGTGGGGAACCATAGGGGAGCACAGAAGTCACCGGTTGATTTGAGCACAAGAGTCACCACCAGTTTGAACTGCATATAGCAAAACCTTTTTGCACACAAACCTGGTTGCAATCGCATTTTTATTTCTGAAAAACTCTTGTTTTCAATTTTTCAGCGTTTAATATATATATTTTTTTCACTAATATTTTTTGGATCTTTTTTTGGATTATCTTCTGGACTTTGATTAATGTTATGTTTATCATATTGGATTTGATATGTTACACATGTGGCATAGATTGGCACACCAATGCTTTTATGTTTAATACTACAATTGAGTGGTATCACTGAATTTTATATGTTATGTTGTAGTATTTTTATTTTTATTTGTTAGAGCTATCACTTATAGTGCATCACAGTGGATGTTGTGCACCTAGTTTACACATTCATTTCACTTACCGTATATACTCGAGTATAAGTCGTTCCGAGTATAAGTCGAGACCCTAATTTACCACAAAAAAATGGGAAAAACTTATTGACCCGAGTATAAGACGAGGGTGAGAAATGCACAGCTACTGTAAGTGGAAAAAGAGGGTCAACAATGCCCATCTGCAGCTGTATACCTCCCTGTGTCCTGTGCATATGTGTCCTGTGTCCTGTGCATATGTGTCATGTGCATATGTGTCATGTGTATATGTACCTGTGTCATGTACCTGTGTCCTGTGTATTTGTGCATGTACCTGTGTATCTGTCATGTGTATATGTACCTGTGTGCATGTGCATGTGTCTGTGTGTGTGTGTGTATCCTACCTGTGTCCTGTGCATCCTCCGTGCGCCGCTCTGCACCGATCACTGTGTAGTATTCGGCGGCCATTCATTGTTCAAAAGCCGCGCCGCCTCCTCATCCAAAAAACTAAATTTCCCAGCAGTCAGCGGTCAGCCAATCACGGACATTCTCTCATCCTCATACCACGGACGAGGATGAGAGAATGTCCGTGATAGGCTGTACACTGACTGCCTATCACAGACAAGGAGGCGTGGCTTTTAAACTGTGAGAGCCGCTGCCGAGTGCTATGTAGCACACGCTGGCCGCCGTCTGCCTGCATGACACGCTGATCATGTAGGCAGACGGCGGTGACTCGTGTATAAGTCGAAGGGGGCACTTTCGGCCCCAAAAAAGGGGCTGAAAAATTCGACTTATACACGAGTATATACGGTAAATAGGGAGCGCCATTCACCCCATTGTTCATTCACGTTACTTTGTTTCCGAAAAGTCCGCCCGTGTGTACAGGGGATTAGATGTTAAATTAGACCTGGAGGGAAGGTATAAGCCAAGGATATGTTAATCCTTGGCTTATATAACCTCTATTCTCTCCCAATTTCCCACTGATAACATTTTGATTGCAGGGGATATTAATATGCTTCTGAACCCTTCTTTTGATAAGTTGTCCTCAGATACTGCTACGGACCCAGTCCTTTCCATTCGGGTGACCCTCTTTGAGCTGGCAGATGTATGGCGGTGGAAGCACCCTGTAGACTGAGTCTTTACCTGCCATCCTGTCTCCTGTAATACGATGTCTCATATTGACTTGACTTACTATAGTGGCAGTTTACTCCCTAAGATCCAAGAGTTCTCTGTGCTTTGCCGCGGCATATTTGACCATTCACCTATTATGTGCTGCTTGCAAACTATAACCCTCCCCCCTAGGGAGACTTTGGCGCTTGTCTTAGTTCTGGATATCGGATGTCACTATTGAATTTTAAATGGCCAAATTGATCAGGGGGTACTGGTTGGTGAATGATGATGCTACCTCCCCGGGTTAATGTCTGGGATGCATTTAGGGCATATATCAGGGTGCTATCAGTCCTCTATCTCTAGAGCCTGGAGAGATGCTGCCATTGCCAAAGCACAAGCGCTTGAGTCCCAATATGTTCTCACATCCAATCTTATTACTTACCAGGATATGCAGGCAGCTTATCATGAGGTGATGCTTTTTAGGGTTGCTAAGGCAAAAAAAAATCAACTGGCTCAAACAGCTCAACCTTGAGCAGGGGGAAAAGACGGGTAGACTTCTTGCATGGGTATCTAAGGAACAGTCGCCTATAGCCACTATATCACGCCTAAAGACGGTCCTGGCACTCCGGTGGTAGACCCGGTTGGTATAAATGCCTGCTTTGCCTCCTATTATACTGAATTATATTCATCCAGAGCATAATACCTATTTGGATAAGGAGACTTTCCCTGTTCTTGCAAGGGAAAGGTTGGATGGCCCAATTACCCTAGAGGAGGCACAGCAGGCATTGGGGTCTCTACAGTCCGGGAAAACTCCTGGAATGGTTGGCTTCCCTCCAGAGTTTTACAAGCAATATGCAGAGGAGGTGGCACCTAGGTTACATAAGATGTTGGTTCGAACCTTGAAGGAGGGTACTCTCCCACCTTCCATGGCTCAGGCAATCATTGTGGTGGTTCCTAAGCCCGAGAAAGATCTGCAGCTGTGTACGTCTTACCACCCTATCTCTTTGCTTAACACAGATGCTAAAATCCTACCTAAGAAATGTGTAAGAAGAGAGGTAAAAGGTGGTGCTGCCTGAATCTGATGTGCAATGCTCAAGAAAAACAAACCATATATGTATGAAAAAAAAATAAACCATATAAATGTGAAAAGATTAGTGTACTGTCTCTTTAAATCACATAATGTTCATATGAAATCTCCTGGTGAAAACTACTATAAAGTGCACAGTAGTGAATAAATTGTTCTATGTATGCAAACATAAGTAGAACCACTGTCATAAATAGAGACTGCATCCAAATATATCAGAAAGTTATAACAAAAAGAGAAAGTCCATCATTTCTTGTGCAAGTAAATAGTCCACAATATATTGTAGGAAATGAATGAATCAAAATTAAAGTTCTCAACGTGCTTAATGTGCAAAATTGTCCAGATATGGAACCGGAAACCAATCAATATATCGAAAAAGTAAATGTCCCAAAAAAAAGAAAAGAAAAACACAAAACAAAAATCACAGTTCATGGATCCATAAAGGTGATCCTATTACAAAGTGACTTGTACCAGGGTAAATGGTGCAGTTTAAATCACTGGTGAAGGGTGGGTGAATTCCACACATGCTACCCCCTCAGATCCACACTCACCATAAAGTTGAACCCCTGCAGGGGTAGAAGGCATCACACTAATAGGGCGTACACACAGTCGGACTTTGTTCGGACATTCCGACAACAAAATCCTAGGATTTTTTCCGACGAATGTTGGCTCAAACTTGTTTTGCCTACACACGGTCGCACAAAGTTGTCGGAATTTCCGATCGACAACCACGCGGTCACGTACACCACATACGACAAGACTAGAAAAGGCCGGTTCAGAACCAAGCGCGGCACCCTTTGGGCTCCTTTTGCTAATCTCGTGTTAGTAAAAGTTTGGTGAGAGACGATTCGCGCTTTTTCAGACTCGTGGCTTTCAGATCGTTTTCTGCCGTTCAGTTTGTGCTTGTGGGTTTGTATCTGCTCTTCAGTGCATGCAAGCAAGTTCCGCGTGACTTTAGGTAGTCATTGTATTCTTGTTCGTTCGTTACTGGTTTTCAGGTCCCTCTTCACAGGCCTTGCTGTTCTTCAGTGCGTTCTGTTACTTCGTTCTGAGCAGCCGACCGTTTTCTAGCCATGTTTCGTATGCGTACTCCTCGTAGAGTTCGTGCTGTGCGGGGGCTTGGTGTTGGGGTCCTGACCTTGACACAAGTCCAGTCCATGAACAGGGTGGGGAGGAGTTCATGGACCAAGAATTGGTTGCTTCAGCGTGACCAGTTCTGTCATATGCCTTTGCTCCGTGAGATCCGTGAGAATAATTCTGATGATTTCAGGAACTTTCTCAGGATGACGGACCCTGTGTTTCACTATCTGTTGGCTTCGCTGACCCCCTATATCAGCAGGCAGGATACCTGCATGAGGCAAGCCATCACTGCGGAGCAGAGGTTGGTCGCTACCTTGCGGTATTTGGCCACAGGGAGAAGTCTGCAGGACTTGAAGTTCTCGACAGGCATCTCCCCCCAGGCTCTGGGGATCATTATCCCAGAGACCTGTTCTGCCATCATCCAGGTCCTGCAGAAGGACTATATGAAGGTAAGATTTTTATCCTTTTATCTCACATTTTATTGTATTTAATGTTTGATAATATCTTGTATTTCTTTGCTCATTCCCTAATTACCATGATTGTAATATGCTGTGAATGTCCCCTTTGTTCTCATGCATGCTGGATTGTTATGTAATTATTATTTTAGGTCCTTCATACATATTTGCCCTTCAATAACCTCTCCAGCATGGTGTCTCCTGCCCTATATTCACCTCATGTAGTCACTTAACAATGTATTTTATCAGCTCTATAGTAGTGCTTTACCCCAAACACCCCCTAAAATGTTTTGAAATGTTATTTTTTATTTAAATTCAGTGCCAGAGGGTTTTTTTGTGGTGTCCCCAAATTTTTTGTAACCCTCCCTCCCCCAACTGCTAAGTCAGCTGATCCCAATTCTCTATCCTCAATCATCTATCTGCTGACTTTGCCAAACCCATACACACTATACCCACCTCTTTACTGGTCAGATGTATGGATGAATTCCCCAAAGCATGTAGTGCAAGGGCCTGCCTGTATACTTTCCAATGGTACTGTTTAAAGTTTTTGTATCCTATTATTATCTTGATAGGTAATAGCAGAATGTTCAAATGTGCTCAAATGTGTACAGTGTGTATTTATATCTTTGTATTATGACACTTCTTACCTGTCCAGTGGTCTGCCAATAGTGTAACTAAGGAGGGGCTGTTCCAAGTAATACCCATTATTTAGGCATTCATCTCTCAATGAAGTGAAGAGGGTTACCTGTCCAAGAGTTCCCCCCCCTATAATGTTAGAAATGGCCCATGAGGGGGGGAGGGGGAATATGATAGGTGTACCTTATACTTTGTTGTTGTTAAATTCCCCTTAATAAATGCTATCTGGAGGTTGCCCCATAATGTTTGTGTCTAATCTGCTTGCCATGTTTCTGTGAAAAAATAGTAATGTTTATTGTTTTTTCCTCAACAGTTTCCTTCAACGCCACAGGAATGGCAGACTGTGGCCTCCCACTTTGCCCAGCGGTGGGACTTTCCTAACTGCGGAGGGGCAATTGATGGGAAACACGTCCACATCGTCCCACCACCCAACTCGGGGTCGTACTATTATAATTACAAGGGGTTTAATAGTATAGTGATGTTAGCGGTGGTGTCGGCTAATTACGAGTTCTTGTATGTGGACGTGGGGAAGAATGGCCGGATGTCCGATGGTGGAGTGATTGCCCAGACGGAGTTCTAAAGGCGTCTCCAGAATGGCAGCTTGGACTTGCCACCTCCAGAGGACAATGTTGAAGGTCTCCCATTTGTGTTTGTTGCTGATGAAGCATTTGCGCTGGGGGACCACCTGATGCGGCCATTCCCGATGAGGACCCTCACCCCGGAACAGAGGGTTTTTAATTACCGGCTGGCCAGAGCCCGAAGAGTGGTGGAGAACACTTTTGGAATCCTGGCCAGCCGGTTCCGATTAATTCTGACACCCATCCATATGGCGGAGTATAAACTAAACCATATAATACTTGCCTGCTGTGTTCTCCATAATTTTTTAAGAAAACATTCAGCCAACTATGCTGGCTCAGTTGGGCCTGAGGCCGGAATCCCAAATCCATCAACACTGACGGCGCTTGAAAGTGGCCGTCCTGGCTTGCCCTCCCTGAGTGCCCGTGATGTCCGGTTACGCTACCTGGAGTTCTTTGCGGGTAGGGGGGCTATCAATATGCCAGACAATCTGTGAAACCTTTTTCAAATAAAAAACAACCAAAAGAAATTCTTTGTGGACATTTACTGCTTGTGTTTGTTTTAGCTGACCCTGACAGAAATGTGTTGAGTGCAGAAAATGTCGTGATTGGGTAACCTTATAAAAAACAGTGTTGGCTGGTACTTCCTAAATGCAAAAACACATTTCACTACAAGTGCACTTGCAACTGCACTGAACCTGCACTTGTAGTGCAAAGTGTATTTGCCCTTAGGAAATAACCCCCATTTTTGCATAAAACAGCAATCACATCACCCCAAAAGTGTTGTAGTGTTGAGACAATAATCCACACATTCTTGAGTAAGGCACTTTTTTATACCTGCACAATCACATGTGCATTTACGAAAGGTTTTTAAAACAAACCAACATGTTTGTTGTATAACAATTTTTGCAGTAGCATTATCAAAAATCGAAATATCCATTTCAGATAAAACAGGCCTGTGTAAAACCAACAAGAAAGCCAAAAAACTTGAACTTACAAAGTTCACATTAGGTAAAACCTGAAGGCTATATCAGACATCAGTATTTAGGAACTGGGTTTGATATAGCGTTCAGATGGGGGGAAATCACCCCTGGAAAAGCCAAATTTGGAAGATGCACACCAATTTACGAATGTCAACATGTGCTATCTGCCATCAGGGGGGATCAAGGGACGTGTTTTGGGGGAGCAAGCCCTTCCTCAACGCGACTTTATAATTGAGGAAGGGGTTGCACCCCCAAAACGCGTCCATTGATCTCCCGTGATGGCAGATAGCACATGTTGGCACACTGTGTGCATCCTCCAAATTTGGCTTTTCTAAACATTGAAAAAATTTTTGGAAGATTGGACCACAATAATAAAACAGGTGATTTTGTGGGGTTTAAATTCGCCCCAAAACATCAATGATGTTATTATTTTTTTTAATAACATCATTGATTTTTTGCTTGATGTTTTGCAGTTCGGCATTACACCCCATGATCTCCCCGATCAGGATCTGGGCACTTTCAGAAGTAAAGCGTTCTCTATCCCTCACATCACGATCACCTAAAAAGAGATAAAGAACAAAAAAAAAGGTCTCACAAATCTGCCACCATCCATCTCTTTTACCTGAGCCTGTGGTCGCAGACACTCACCTGTTGTGGTGCCAATCTCCACCACGTCTTCTTCTTCCTCCTGCTCAGCATCTTGTGTTTGCGGTATTTCCCCTTCTTCCAGAGGTGGGGGGTCTGTGTTCTCCTGGGATGAGGGGTGTCCTCTGAGTCTTTTCTCCCCTATGTAAAACAAAAATGGTATACTTAGCACACAGATATTTGATGGCAGAACTAGAAATAGGAAACATTGCTTGGAAGTGGGGTACAATTGTCTATTTTAGCCGAGTTCCAAGATGTATATTTTTTAGTGTCCTTTGTCAACCTGCAATACTTTACCTGTTTGGTACAAGCTTCACAGATGTAGCCCCCCTATAGTATACACTGGAGCACCTGTGTGCCCCCCCTAATAAAAATGGTGTTCTTGTGTCCCACACTAGTGCTCCAGTGTCCAGATGTGAAAACAGCTGCTCAGTGTCCTCTCCTTACACAGAATCTAGTTGGCATTTCATTCTAGTAACAAACCCATCTACACAAACAAATATTTGGCATCCAAGTAGGCCCCAAAAAATGTGTGAAAATGCATATGGCCTAAACAATGGTGTTCTAGAGGCCGAAAGAAAAATGTTTGATACGAACGAATAATGGGCACATGAACATTAAAGTTGCCCTTTTAAACGTTACAATTAATAAAAGCATATGGAGCAGAACGAACGGAATAAAGACAAAAAGAATAGGAACACAGCACAACTACTTACTTTTTTGCAGCACTCTCCGGATCTTTCGGTACTGCTCTGGCTCTCTCAACTTCAGGTCCGACCACCGCTTCCTGAGCTGATCTTTCGATCTTCGTACCCCGAAATTCCTCTCAAGACTCCTGACCACTTTTGCCATGATCTTGGCCTTTCGGATGTTCAGGTTGGGGTAAGGCCCATATTTTCCGTCATAGTCGGACTTCTTCATGATGTCGACCATCTCCAACATCTCCCCAAACGACATATTTGTGGCCTTAAAACGTCTCCTTCTGGATGGGGACGTGCCTGGATTCGGCCTTTCCTCCTCCTCCTCCTCCTCGTTGCTAGAATTAGCACGCACCTGCTGTAACTCCGCCATGTGCTCTTCACCCACTGCACCGAATGAAAAGGGGCGGGGAATAGACTAGAAAGAACGTCAGGGGCGGGCGGAGTTACACGCATGCGCAGTGTGTATAAAGCGTAACACGCGTGCGTATTACGTACGATCTGTGAGTGGAGGAAGGAGCATTGGACGCGCCGATCGTAAGAACGAAGGTAAGAGACAAACTTGTGCCTATACTGCTTCTAGATTGAGGCCTATATTGTAACAAGATTAGGAGAGTTTTGTCTGACATTAGGCTTTGTCTTGTGTTGTGTCTTGCAGTGAACATGGATATCTTAATGAAAGACAATGACTTCATGTCAGTATTCGTAGAGATGCTAAGTGAGCTGCCTTGTCTGTGGGAGATTATTCACCCCCATTTCAAGAACCAAGCAAAGAGGAAGGCAGCACTGGAGCAATTGTGTGAAATTGTGAAGCAGGTGATCCCCACGGCAGACATCACTTATTTAAAGATTTTCATTGGTGGCCTGAGGAGCACATATCTGAGGGAGCGCAAGAAAGTCCTGGATTCACAGAGATCCGGAGCAGCAGATGACATCTATGTCCCCAGGATGTTGTACTACGACAGGCTGCATTTTCTGGCAGGCCAGACTGAACCCAGGCCATCCCTCTCCAGTCTTCCTTCCACGCTTCCTTCCCCCCCGGCTGAGGCTTCTGACGCCCAACCTGGGCCTTCCAGGTCACATGTGGAGGAGCCCAGATTGAGCCAGGTATAGCATTCCTCTAAATATTTCTGCTTGTCCAATCAATGATGTTAACTAGATGTTAGTTGGGAGTACTAATTTAGAATTGTGATTGATGATGCAAAACATTACAACCATGTCCCTTTTTCATACACAGGGAAGTCTCAGCCAGGAGGTGGCCGGGCCGAGCCGGCTGGCTGATATCAAGGTCCCTCCACCCCCCCTGAAAAGAGAAAGTGGCAGTAGGAGGAGTACCCTAGAGGAGCCTGCTATAGCATTCTTTTGGAGGGCTACAGAGGTCCTGGGAGCACACCACACCATGGAGGAGAACATTGCTGCCTTCATAGCCTATAAAATGCAGAGGATGGAGGAGGGCCAAAAAGTCTTGTGTGAGGCCCTCATATCGGAGGCTCTGGAGAAAGGTATGAGGGGCCAAATTACACCTCACACACATCTTGGGGATGGTCCTCCTCCTCCTCCTGCAGGTCCTCCTCCTCCTCCTCCCTCTCCTCCAGGTCCTCCCAGTCCTCCTCCAGGTCCCCCCAGTCCTCCTCCTCCTCCAGGTCCTACTCCTCCTCCTGCCACATCTCCAACTGCACAGCCACAGCCCGGAAGGAAGCGTGGAAGGAAGACCAGACAGTGATTGCCCTGGGTTCAGTCTGGTCAGCCAAAAAATGCAGCCTCTTGTGGTACCACAGCCTGGGGACACAGATGTCATCTGCTGCTATCCGTATCTCTGCGAATTCTGGACCAGACTGGCCTCCCTTACATATGGACTCCTCAGGCCACCAATTTTGATGTTGAAGAATTGATGTCTGCCGTGGGGGTCCCAGGCTTCGCTAATTTCTCCTGTTGATCCAGTGTTGCCTTCCTCTTTGTTTGGTTCTGATCCCTTAATAAAGGATTTTTGTTTTGAATTATACTCTCCTATGTGTTTTACTTCAAAAAGGACAGTTGGTTTGTGAGGATTCAGGTACATTTCAAATATACAATGTGAAATGAACAAGGGACACCAACAACAAACAATCTCCTGGAGATTAAATAATAAAAGATATCAATGGTGTTGGGGTAACTTGACACACAAAACACACACAAAAATATTCGGGAGTAAAAATAAAAATAACATTGAACAAAGATCAGCCTTGGCAAAAATCCAAACATTAAAGAAAAAAAAAGGCTGAAAATCCAAAAAATAAAAAATAAAAAATATATAAAACTGTCAGATGTGACAACTAATAACAATATATTCATGGAATCCCACTAAAAAAACACAAATAAAAGTTTGTGAGAAGTGTGTGTAAATATGAGCAGCAAAACGACTTAATTCTTGTCACATTATAAAGAAGAAGAGAGTGCGCTGTATTAAACCATTTTGAACATTGCAGCGTGACGAAAGTGCTGTATCCATTGCGAACGCTAAGTTTACCAGAACAAGCTGTCCCGTGTCGGAATTTCTTCTGAGCACGCGTGGCACTTTGTGCGTCGGAACAGGCCACACACGGTCGGAATTGACGCGATCGGATTTTGTTGTCGGAAAATTTTATCTCCTGCTCTCCAACTTTGTGTGTCGGAAAATCCGATGGAAAATGTCCGATGGCGCCCACACACGGTCGGAATGCCGGACAACACGCTCCGATCGGACATTGTCCATCGGAAAATCCGACTGTGTGTACGGGGCATAAGACTGCTTCTGATCCTTATCCAGTGTTTCTTCCTCTTCCACGATAGGTCTGGTCGCTGGGTACACGCACATAGGGATGGACAGACAGAAAGGCATCCCATAGTGTAAATCCATAAAAAGTAAGTTTATTTAAAACAGATGCTAAAAAAATGCACTTACAATAGTGCTAAGGGGCCAGTGCAATGAAATCGACAATATGTCCGGGGACGCCTTGTAGGACGTGAGAACCTCATTAAGATGTCCCTTTTATCCAAGTTTACGTACCTCTTCAGGCAAACATCGGTACCTATACCAAACGTATTTTTTAGGAGATTAGATAGTATCTTCATCTCATTTGTCTGGCAAGGGGCTATCCCCAGTGTGGTGAAAACTACCTTGCAAATGTCTATTACACTTGGGGGTCTCACTCTACCTTGTTTCATTAAGTATTATTGGGCTGCGGTTCTGGTCACGGTCAAATGGTGGCTTTCGGAGGAGCTGGCCAATCGCGCTTCCACTTTAGAGGTAGCGTTGCTTGGCTCCTACTCCGAGCTACGGAATCTGGTTCAGCAGGGCCCCTGACCTAACCCTAATATGACCGCCTTTATGAGAACAACTCTTCGAGTGTGGGAAACAGTCCAGATGAAGGTTGAAAAACCTAACTCTTGGTCCCCACACACTCTGCTATGAAGTAATCCACAGCTCCCTCACTTTCACTCCATCCCGGATCCTGTTTTGTGGGCTAGATATGGAATTATGTTCCTGAGTGATATAGTGTCCCTCACCTTTGATGACCTCAAGAAAAGATGGAACCTACCTAACCGTATGTTATTCGGATATTTTCAACTACAACATGATTTTAGAGACCAGTTTTCTCATCCTTTACTCTTAGAGATATCTGATGTTGAAAGCTTACTCAGATCAGCTGATGGGGATAAGCACCTTTCAGCCCTTTACTCATTTACTTTATATTAGCTGCTCTTGATACTTCCAAGGTATTTCAGTTGTTCTCGCTCTTGTAGGATGATATAACGTCACTAGCAGAAGATAACTGGGAGGAGGGCATCCAACAATATCTTCCTCTGATGAGCTTAGCGCGTGATAGATTTACCCAGCTTAAGTTTTTACATTGGGCCTACTCCCCTGCCCTTTTGGCAAGAATGTACCCCATCAGAACAGCAATGTGCTCTAGATGTGATTCGAACAATGCTACCTTCTTTCACATGGTATGGTCCTGCAGGACTTAGGGAATGGAGTGGTAAATGGCATCAACCGTATTGGCAAATTAAGGGTTTTGTGTCACCCTATACCCCTATTGCTAGGTATTTGTGACACATTAGAAGCTCCTCGGTCCAAAAAATGGTTTGTCTTCTATGCAGCCTTCTATGCTAGAAAGGCAATTTTCCTTCAATGGAACCAGCCTCAACCACCAATTATACTGGTATGGAAGTCCTTAGTGAATGCAGCTCTATCGTTATATAAACTGATGTATTTGGGATGTAATTGCTCGAAAAAATTAAATAAGATTTGGGCTCTATGGGTTAAGGTGAGGCAGTTGACTCTTGAGTAGGGTTCAGAATCTTCCCCCCTCTTTTTTCTTCTTCTTTTTGTTTTTATGGTGGGGATATATAGATAGATAGATATAGATATATCTATCGATCGATAGATCGATAGATAGATAGATAGATAGATAGATAGATAGATATTTAGTGTATATGTGACAATAAAGGATATATTGAGTCCTATATCTTGGTTAATTTTTAGTTCTGTAAAATGGTTTGCTGGTGAACTTTGGGATGTTGGTTTATACCATGCTTGTTGTAATTCTCCCCAATCTGAAATTAATGTAAAAAACATGTAGGTGTTGGCGCAAGCAGAGGTGCGTTTATAACAATGCAGGGTCTATCATATAGTCCTTTGAGCTGCAGTCTCTGTATATTAGATAGAAGACACACAATCAATGAACTCAGGGCCAGCCTTGGGGGGGGGAGTAGAAGTGGTCCCCAAACATGCAAAAAAGAAAGAAAATACAGGCGCCTCTGAGTGTAGAGCATTTAATGGTAGAGTAAAAGAATAAAACTCATATGGAGGACACAGGTAATAGGCATATGTAATGATCCGGGGGAAGGGAGCTTCACTGGTCTGCACTAAGGGCCCTTTCATGCCGCTCGTAGAGCTGTCCTGACTGGCAGGATGCTGGTAAGATGGTGGATGGTTGAGAACAAGGGCTGGAACATAAGCTGGAACCCAGGCTGGAACGCAGCGTTGTCCCTGATGGCATCACCGGTGTGCTCATGAGACGTTTCGGAGCATGCGTACTAGGGGAATACACTCAGAGCAAGCTCCTTTCTAAAGCTGCTGTATTAGGGCTGGAAAATGCCTTATATGTGTTTGACTGCACTGCCATCTAGTGGAGAGATTACTAATCTCTCTATTTGCATTCTTATGTGAAGCTCCCTTCCACCGGATCATTACATATGCCTATTACCTATGTCATCCTTGTGAGTTTTATTCTTTTATTCTACCATTAAATGCTTTACAGTCTACACTCAGAGATGCCTGTATCTTCTTTCTTTTTTTTAAATGAATGTACCACAAACTTAAATAAACTTTATGTTAAAAAAAAATTCTATCAGTCTACATCTGTTTGCATTTTAGTTCTGTTATTTTCTTTCCATTTACACCAAATTTTCACCTCTTTACATCCTTCTTTTATCCGTTTACATTTGTTTTTACATTCATTTACATAATTTATGTCAGTTTTTCATGCTGGATGAAAGTATATGAAAATTCCCAAGACACTTTGTTTTTCCTCAGGATGCATTGTGGTCTCGGTGAGTGACTCTGTATGTTTTGCAGTGTTCTTACTGTGTCTTTGCTGTGTTTTGCACTTGAGGGTGATGGCTTCTGCCAACTTTTGGAACAATGTGACATCCTTGGCCATTTTTTATTATGTGAGGAGATGGGAAAGCATACAGAGAAAGATTTCAGAGAGGAGACGTCACAAAGCATGCAGAGAAAGATTTCAGAGAGGAGACGTCATAGCCACTGGACACATCCAATGCTGCTGAAGAGACCAAGTGAAGGATTTGTGGTGATGCACTATAGTCATTTAACCAGTTCCAGACTGCCTTCCGCACATTTACTGCGGCAAGAGAGCCCGGCTGTACGCCGCTTGTGGGTAGAGGGAGCACGCACGCCGTTCCCGCGGCGATCAGATTCATTCCAGAACCAATCAGTCTATAGGTCCAGGCCAATGATTTATGGCAAATGACAGAACCTCCTGTGCCTGTGTAATGTAAACAAAGGCACAGGAAATGATGCAATGTCGTCTCCTGGACCCTTTTTCCGTTCCAGCGTGAGAGGAGATAGATAGCATCAAACAGTGAGTAAAGCACAACACGACATCAGTACACATAGTTAGGCACATTTAACCCCCCCGATCACCCCCCAGTTAAACCTTTCACTCCCTGTCACAGTGTCACCAAGTACAGTGTACAGATTTTTTTACTGATCGCTGTATTGGTGTCACTTTTGACGCTAATTAGCGTTAGGGGCAGTTTTCACCCTTGTCAGATGATTTGCATGCAAAAGTATCACATTTTCCGAATGTTTTACCTTTCTGGGCCTATCCCTCATTATGGGCATTACTAAAAAGAGTGAGTTGCGGTCATATTGGTCCAATGACACAATTCACCATATGCCCATGTTCTCTCCTGCTATGGCCAGGACTAGATACAAGCAAATCTTGAACCAAAAATTTGCAGCCTTGTATATCCCCAAACAAGCTGTCTGCGTAGATGAGTCCCTGATTAAATTTTCTGGCTGCCTTGTTTTCAAAAAGTTTCTCCCCAACAAGCGTGCCAGATATGGGGTCAAAATGTATAAGCTCTGTGATAGGGCAACAAGCTATACATCTACTTTCCAGATTTACGAGGGAAAAGATAGTCACGTGGAGCCCCCAGACTGCCCAGACTACATAGGGAGCAGTGGCAAGTTTGTTTGGGACTTGGTGTCACCCTTGTTTGGAAAGGGGTACTATATATACGTGGACAATTTTTTATACAAGCGTGCCACTTTTTTAGACACCTTTTTAAATTTGGAATTGGCACATGTGGCACCGTGCGATCTAATCGCTGGGGCTTCCCCCAACAGCTTGTAAATGCCCTACTTAAACCGGGGGGGGAGAGAGCCTGCTCGAGGTGCAATGAATTGCTCACAGTAAGGTGGAAGGACAAATGGAATGTTTTTCGTTCTGTCCTCCATTCACGCAGACACGGCAATCCAAATTGCAATGGCGACTGGTGTCCACGACTACAACCTTAACATGGGAGGGGTGAAATTCAACGACCAGATGATGGGGCCATACTTAATTGTCCGTAAGGCCAGACGCTGGTACAAAAAAGTGCCTGTATACTTATTCCAATTGGCTCTGTTCAACGTTTATGTACTATACAATGTGTCAGGAAGAAGTGGATCCTTCCTAAAATTCCAGGAAGAGATCATCACAGCGCTTTTGTATCCAGAAGGCGCTGTGGCACAATTTCCCAATCCAGATGCAGTGAGCTGGCTGCATGAGAGCCATTTTCCGGATATCCTCCCTGGTACCCCTACCCAAAGAGCACCCCATAGAAGATGTCATGCCTGTCGAAAATGCAGATATAAGCGTGACACTTGCTATTTTTGTGCCTCCTGTCCTGGCAAACCTGATCTTTGCATCGAGCACTGTTTCCTTCGCTACCACACACTAGTGGATTATTAGTATAGGGTACAGCTTGGCACAGTCTAGTCTTTTTATAGTTACAAAAAAAGTGTAAAAAAAAGTAAAAAAAATATTACTATACTGTAATGTTTAAATGTTACTGTGTTTTATTGTTAACCATTGTTTTCATTGCAGGTATGCCATTCTACTGTGTTACTGTACTGTTACCGTGTTTTATTGTTAACCATTGTTTGCTTTGCAGGTACGCCATTTACCACCACAGTTAAAAAAAAAGCATATACTGCATGCCAAAGCATAGGGGCTGGGGTGGATTGCCCCTATGCTTCGGCATATTTTTTTTTTTCACTTTTCTTGGCAGAGACTCCTTCATCCATATCAATCAATGTGAATGGAGGAATCTTGGCTGAATGAAAAAAATGGACAGTGCATGTATGCCCATCATTAGAAGTGGGTGGATGCAGAGCGGTATTCTAATGTTGGGCATTCCACACACTTTTTCAATTTCACATTGATCGATGTGAATGAAGGAATTTGATAGGTTCTCTTAATATATGCCCTACAAATACCAGCAATGTACTGGTATGTTGCTGGACTTTGATTGGTTATATCAGAATGATGCCTGCCACTAGACTGCTTTTACAAGCAGTGGGAGGAGACGTCCCCCCTCCCTCCGCTTTCCATGGTTTTCTTGGGCTCTCCTGTCCCATCGGGAAACCTGAGAATGCAGCCGGTGGTTCTGCCAGCTGACCATGGAGCTAAGCAGAGACCAGAACAGCTCCAATCGTTTCTATGGCCTAAGAAACCAGAAGCTACAAGCATTTCATCGCTTTGGTTTCGCCGGATATAAACAGCGCCATTGGGAAGTTGGGAAAGCATCTTATCACACTGATCTTGGTGTGGTCAGATGCTTTAAAGCGTTTGTTAACACAAAAAAAAATAAAATAAGGATCCTGTTCCCTTAAAGCATGTTATACAGCACAGTGCTTGTGCTGTGTCATTTGGCCCCCTGTATCACCTGTAATACCTGGCTGATCTTGCCAGTTTCTACCCTCCCCCCTGTACTCTGACTCCAATATATCATGGCTGCCAAGCTCTGACACCGGAGTCAGTGTACATGCCTCCATCATCCGCAGCCTGCTCTGTGTCTCCTGTGTGCTCTCCCCCCTCCTCTCTCTGCCTGATAGCTCCGTGTCTCCACCACCCCATCCCGTCCTGCTGCTCAAATTACTGTTTATTTTTCATATAGTCCTCTCTGTTTTTTACTGTAATGGCCCCCTGTGACTGTGCTTTATGAAAATAATGCTGTAAATACTATGTTTACAGAGCACTGATCTGCGCTCATTGACCCACCTCGGCCCCACCCACTGCTTCTGTCAGGCCAAGAGAAGAGAGAAGAGGTGGGTCAATGAGCACAGATCAGCGCCTTGTAAACAAGGTATATACAGTATTATTTTCATAAAGCACAGTCACAGAGAGGATTATGAAAAATTACATTGGTGGGTTAACAACCACTTTAAGGGCGGAGGAGAGATCTAGAGTCTAATAGGCCCCAAATTTTTATTAAAAGAGTATCTGTCACTACCTATTGCTATCATAGGGGATACTTCCCTGTGATAACAATAAAAGTGATAAAAATAAATAAATAATTTGAAAGGGACAGTGTAAAAATAAAATAAAAAAAGCAAGGTAAATAATAATCGAAAAAAAAAAAATGAAAGCACCCCTGTCCCCCCCCCATGCTTGTGCGCAAAGGCAAATGCAAGCATCAGTCTTGTGTCGTATGTAAACATCAATTGCACCATGCATGTGAGGTATCACCGCAAACGTCAGATTAAGGGCAGTAATTCTAGCAGTAGACCTCCTCTGCAAATCTAAAGGGGTAACATGTATGGGCTTTTAAAGGCTTTAAAAAATGTATGTAGTTTGTCGCCACTGCGTGGGCGTGCGCAATTTTAAAGCATGTCGTGGTGAGTTTTGGGAAAATGTTATTTTTTATTTTTTTTGTTATTTAAATTATATATTGCTCAAACATGGCATAGGTATATGTGAAATTACACCCCAGAATACATTCTGCTGCTTCTCCTGAGTATGGGGATACCACATGTGTGAGACTTTTTGGCAGTCTAGCCGCATACAGGACCCAGAAATCCAGTCACCGCCTTCAGGCTCTCTAAGGGCGTAAATTGCTCATTTCACTTCCTCACTACCTATCACAGTTTCGGAGGCCATGAAATGCCAAGATAGCACAAACCCCCCCCAAAATGACCCCTTTTCGGAAAGTAGACACCCCAAGCTATTTGCTGAGAGGCATGTTGAGTATTTTGCAGATCTCCCTTTTTGTCACAAAGTTTTGAAAATTTAAAAAAGAAAATAAAAAAAAATTTTCTTTCTCTTTCTTCATTTTCCAAAACAAATGAGAGCTGCAAAATACTCACCATGCCTCTTATCAAATACCTTGGGGTGTCTACTTTCCAAAAAGGAGTCATGGGGGGGGGGGTTTGTGCTATCAGGGCATTTCATGGCCTCTGAAACTGTGATAGGTAGTGAGGAACTGAAATGAGCAGTTTACGCCCTTAGAAAGCCTGAAGGCGGTGATTGGTTTTTGGGTCCTGTATGCGGTTAGACTGCCAAAAAGTCTCACATTCTAATATTCTAATACTCAGAAGAATCAGCAGAATTTAAATTGGGTTGTCATTTTACATATACCCATGGCATGTTTGAGCAATATATAATTTAAGTGACAACTTTGTGTAAAAAAAAAAAATAATTTGTTAATTTTCCCAAAACTTATGGCATAAAAAAAATATTCCATGGACTCAACATGCCTCTCAGCAAATAGCTTGGGGTGTCTACTTGGCCTCTTAAACTGTGATAGGTAGTGAGGAAGTGAAATGAGCAATGTACACCCTAAGAAAACCTGAAGGTGGTGATTGGTTTTTGGGGTCCTGTACATGGCTAAGCTCCCAAAAAGTCTCACACATGTGGTATTGTCGTACTCAGAAGAAGCAGCAGAATGTATTTTTTGGTGTAATTTCACGTATACCCATGGCATGTGTGAGCAATATATGATTTCAGTGACAACTTTGTGTTAATTTTTTTTATTTTTTGTCACTTTTCAATCACTTGTGACAAAAAAATTTTATATTCAATGGGCTGAACATGCCTCTCAGCAAATTCCTTGGGGTATCTACCTTCCAAAAAGAGGTAATTTGGGAGGGGGGGTGTACTGCCCTGTCATTTTAGCACCTCAAGAAATGACATAAGCAACAGCACGAGGCAGGGATGCCCACTATCTCCACTCATTTTCAACCTAATAATGGAACCTTTAGCTGAGCACATAAGATCTAATCCCAAAATAACTGGCATTAACATTTGTCATCAAACACATAAAATTAGTCTATTTGCAGACGATGTAATATTAATCCTAACACAACCAACCTCTTCCCTCCCTGAAGTCCAAAAAACCCTAAACTAGTTTAGCAATATATCCTACTACAAGGTGAACACAACAAAATCACAAATATTAGATCTCGGCATAGATGCGGTAACCAGAATCCTCTTACAAAATCAATTCCCCTACATATGGGCAGACTCCAGCATCACTTACTTAGGCATTCAACTCACAAGATCCACCAAATTCCTTTTTCATCATAATTACGTTCCCCTGCGGTCCAAAATTCAAAATGATCTTCAAAAAAACGGCCAAATTTGAATTTTCTTGGTGGGGAAAACTCGCCGTATTTAAAATGATTCAACTTACACAAATACTATATCTCTTCAGATCTCTCTGCATACCAATCCCAACCAGCTACTTTAGGTCCCTCCAATCCCTGCTATCAAAGTTTGTATGGAATGGAAAAAGATCCAGGTGCTCCCATGCCAAACTGATCAAACATAGAATGTCCAGCGGTGTAGGATACATAGATTTTCAGGACTACTATTCAGCCTCGGTATTGACCCAACTAAAAGAGTGGTTCTTGTCACCTCTGTCCACGCTATGGGGATCTTTTGAGAAGGAGTACAGTCCTCATAACCCCATAAACCTATGGCTTTACAGCACTCAACTGGGAGCAAAACTACCGTCCCACTTTTCTCCTACAATGATTGCCTCAATTAAAACTTGGACGAGATTACTCCAATACACCCAACAACATACACCAAATATAATTCTAGAAGTTCCTCTGCCAACACTACATCACCTCATAGCCCAGGTCTCCCTCACATCCTGGACTAGAAAAGGAATAACACATTTACATAACCTATATGACACAGGTACTCTCAAATCCTTTCCTTCTATTCAAAAAGAATTCCACCTACCTCAAAAGGACCTGTACAAATATCTGCAAATTAAACACTGTCTTAGAAACCTAATAAATACTCATCAAACTATACCGACTCCAGCATGGGCATTTCTAACATCTAGTATACCACTGAAAAAAGGTATCACCCTTTTTTACAATATCTTCCAACAGAAGACCACTTTCACTAAATCTACCTCCCACTTGCAGTGGGAAACAGATTTACAACAAACCTTCTCCCCACTATAGTGGCAGAGGGCATGCAAGGTCACCCAGAGAGCCACCAGATGTTCCACACTGTGGGAAATTACTGTTAAGATAACATTGAGATGATACATCACCCCTGCTAAAATCTCCAAATTCAACCCGAATAGCAGTGATAGATGTTGGAGACAATGTGGGCCACGGGGTGACCTACTGCACGTTCTCTGGCACTGCCTCAACATTCTCCAATACTGGTTGGAGATCTTTAGTATCATCTCTGACATTACTCAAACCAAAACAACACCAAACCCAGTATTAGCAATTCTTTCTATAGGCATTGAAGAATAGCCTCCTAAACTTCAAAACACCATTATAAATATACTTCTAGCGGCAAGGCTAACACTAGCTAGACACTGGAAAGACCACGCATCCCCAACAATTGCTGAGGTAATAGACTTAACCAATTTACATTGCACATATGAACAGATGATGATGTCCTGTTCAGGACAAATCCAAACCTCCAACACTTAATGGTCTCCCTGGACCACCTGGTATCTGAACACTGGCATGCTCCCTCTCCATTGAACATTCCTATTAACACCTCATGTAACACTGAACACGCTGAGCTCTCTCCCGGACACAGACAGTTCCCGATGGGGGGTCCAAGGAGAGTAGACCCAGCTCAATGCATAGAGATCCTCCCTACCGTTGGTAGGAATCGAAGTATATTCAACATTGTAGTTCCTTTCCAACCCTACATTCTCTATCTAGTCCTGAGATAAATGTCTCAAATCTTTCTTTGTACCTGTTAATATTGAGACGAATACCTTACTATGTAATTGCTTTGACGATTCTATTGTTTCTGACTTTTTGTTGAAAATGAATAAAAGCTATTTTTTTTCCCATATTGTTTTTTATGGCCGCTATATAGATGACGTGATCATCATTTGGGATGGCAGTGTATCAGTATTCTCAAACTTTGTAACATATTGCAACACCAATAATATGGGCCTCACCTTTACCTCTGTCATTGACCCAAACAAATTAGCTTTTTTGGACCTCGAACTTTTTGGGATAGGTAAGGAGATACACGCCAAAAACTTCACCAAACCAACAGCTGGAAATTCCTTCCTCCATTATAAGAGCTGCCACCACCCCCTATGGCTAAACAATGTACCTAAGAGTCAGTTCTGTAGGCTAAACAAGAACTGTACATTGAAGAGTGATTATGACACTGAAGGTCTAATCCTAAAAGAAACATTTCTTGAAAAGGGATTCCCCGTTGACCTTGTGGATACAGCTTATCAAAAATATAAGAGTAAACCGCCTATTGAACATTCTCATCCACGCCAAAACACTGACAATAGTAATTTACGATTTATTACCCAATTCCATACCCAACATAAACAAATGGAAAATATCGTTAAAAAACATTGGCCTTTACTACTACAAGACGAACATCTACTTCCTACTCTGCCTAATAGACCTCAATTTGCCTATAGGAAAGCACCTAACATCAAGAGCAAGGTAGCGACCAGTAAACTTAGGGCTAGACCTCCACCTCCGGGTCACCATATGCCCACCTTCCTAGCTATTTCTGGGATGTATCAGTGCCGTAAACCCCTCTGCAAGACCTGTCGGTTTGTGACACATGGTCAGAAAGACTTTCACGTTAAAGGCAAAATATACCCAATTAAGGGTTTCCACACATGTTCCTCTGACCATGTCATATATTGCCTCACTTGTCCCTGTGGTCTATTTTATGTAGGGCGCACCATCCGGCCACTACGGAAACGGTTTGGTGAACATCGTCGCTTCATCGAAGGCGGACTAGATAATCACAGTGTCCCCAAACACTATCTTCATGTCCATGATAAGTCCACTAGCGGCCTTAGAGTATGGGTAATTGAGGCAATGCCAAAAGATCTCCCCCCAGCCGAACGCTACCGACGACTATGCCACAGAGAAATGTATTGGATATTCCTATTAAATGTTTTGGCCCCTGGGGGGTTAAACGAGGACTTCGAAGTTAGTGCCATACTTTGACAATACATTCCCTTTCCACACTTATCTAGGCTCCCCTCCTCCTTTTTTAAAAATTTTTTAATAAAAAGATGTTTTATTATCACCATTACTTCTTCATTTTAACATACCCCCCCTGTTTTAATTTGAATCTATGGGCGTTTTCATGCCACATTTTACACACTTTCATATGATGATATCTCAATGTTACCAATATCATGCATGTGAAACCCTCCCCCCCCCCCTATGTTACCCATTTGCTGATTATCTGTTATGTGCATGCACTTTTCATGATCTGTCAGTCCTAGATATTAGGCACTCTGATCGTCATACAGATCGTTTTTAAACTTATATTATCACCATCCTTGATTTTATTTTATTTTATTCCATTTTCCTCCATTGTTCTGTTTTTTAGTATGCTGTTGCAGGTATTCGCTTACATTCATATGTATTTACTAGTCTTATTGTTATTATACCTTGTTGCCCCCGCCCCCCGGCCAATCCACTGCCAGTGTGCTTGCATAAATCTTCCCCAGCCATCAGTTTAGTCCGAGGTTGAGAAAGGAACGAATGACGGTTCCGAAACGCGTTCCTCATTGATGACATCACATCCCCTCTCTGGCCCTTCGTTTGCGGTTCAGGCTGGTCACAGAGCTGCTCATCGGATGACATCACTTCCGGGTTCGCAGCCCTCACACCCTGACGACGCCGGCTTCACAGCGGCTCCCTGTGCTTTTTTACACCGCTGCTGACAGTGACCACATCCATCCTCCTGAAGGCTTCCTCTGATCGTGACCCCTTCCTATGCAGCCTTACCCACGATGTGCCTGTTAACCACTCCTATTTTGTAAGTGTTTTTAACCCAGTTGGGGTATTAAAATTGTTTACCTTCTGCACTTAGAGGCGCCTTTGTTTGTTTTTCATGTCATTTTAGACCCTGCTTCAAGTCTTTTAAAGTTGCAGCCCTTTTTGCTGAAGATTACCATCCTCTCATCCCTATCCACCAACATTTCTCCTGCTCATTTTGGACTGTCGATCCTTTATAGAGACATTATTTGGACTACAACAGTCCTGTGCGCCCTAGACCACTTTTTATTTCCATTGTTCTCATATGAAGCTAATTTTAGGTTGACGCACGGACTCCTGTATTCAGCTATATATTGTTGGTCTCTTTTTACACATATATTCTGTGTTCATATTCCACCTGCTTACATGTGTCTTCACATATGCATATTTTTTATTCCGTCCATGTATATAATTCCACTGCACAGCATTCTTTAATTAATTTTTTAATTCATCAATTTCTCATTTATTAATAATTATTCTTTTTTTTTTTTTTTTTATTATTATTATCTTTTATTTTTCTAATCTTTCTCCAGTCTTTCGGTTTTCCACCAATTTTCCTTTTTTTTTTTTTTTTTTTTTTTTTTTTAGTCATGGATTTTCTGTCCGAAATAGATTCTTTAAAGTATTCCAAAATAAATGACATTTTAGCTATCATACCCAAAGGTTTCTTTACACCTACACCACAATTTTCTCATGTAGAATATAAATCTCTCTGCTCACTGTTTCGAAAATTAGAAAGGCTAGTCATCTCTGCTAATCAGCAGTGGTGGGATGAATTCTTTCTTCTTAAATATCTGTCTGCTCATATTACTCCTAGAGGCCTTAGAATTTTAAAAACATGTTCCTTTCTAGACCCAGAGTCACTAAAAGAATGGTCCTCCATATCTGAATTCTGCACCAATAAATGGATCAAAATTATCTCTGCACAGAGACATATCAAATATGAACAATGTCTCCATAAAATAAAAACAGTATTTTCCCACATTGCAGACCTCACCACCCACTTACCTTCCTCATGGCTGTCCATCCTTACCAAATTAACCCATAAGAAGGAAGACATTTTGATAAAACAAAAATTGGGGAAATTTAGCAGAGACTTGAAAGACTATAGTAGTAACAACATTTTCTCCTGGAAACGCAAATCCATCCACAATCTTCCATCCCTCATGGATATTAATCCGTTTGCCCCCATTGTCCCTCGTAAAATATTCCCTTCCAATAAAACATCAATTTCCAATACAGCAGTGGCTTGTGGATTGAGTTTGCAGAATAAGGATATTAATACCACTGCTTTGGCACCCACTTTACCATCCCCTACTGACAGCTCGGGTCTTGTTCAGCCTACACAGGTGACACAAGCTACCCCTACTTCTACTGCACTCAACATCTCTAATGCCCTCCCTTGTCCTACCACTACTACTGACAGCCAACAGAGTACTAGTACTACTGTAAATAATACATGTGTTCCACCCATAATATCCCCTGTTTCTTTGGTATCCTTTGGTTCCAGCTCCTCACTTATCACACCCCTTGCCACCACTCCATCCTCAGAACCAACTGCGGTCCCTTTTTTAGTGTTCGATCTCCCTCGGACAAAACCACAAAAAAGAAAACACGCAGAAGAGGATGTCGAGGCAGAGGCAACAAGCCACACTCCAGACCCCAGCAAAAAGAGAGTACTGTTAAAATCTTCAACCTCTCCTCCCATGTCTTAACTGAAGACGAAATCTCTTTACTCAGTCGAGGTCTAAATTTTGCTCCAACTGCTGCTCCCAACCCTTTCCTTCTCTTCAAAGACCTGAACAAATTTGTCCGTCTCCTTACCCTAAAAAGATTTTTCAATATCCAATCCAATAAACATCGCTTACATGCTGATTCAAACATACTTGAAGTGTCCCACAATACCACTGAGGTCCATACTGACAGTGACCCTTTTTTCATTTTAGAAGAATTATATAATCATCCCTCCACCTTATCCTCTCCCCCAGCAGATCACGAAAATGATTTCGTGCTGTACACACAACATCTGATAACTTCTCCACCCATTCAAAACACCACTTTTAAACCCACATCGGTCTTCTATCCAACCCAGTCTAAAGGCTCATGTATCGATGCATTTTATCGCATCGTTCATGCAGAAATACAGGAACTGTGTAATAATAATAAGAACAAAAATAATAAAAAATTCATTTCCAATCTCACCCATCATGAACAAAGAGCTCTTGACACACTCACCAACAATCTAGAACTGGTTATAAAGAGTGCTGATAAAGGGGGAGGTATAGTGATACAAAATAGAGCTGACTATGTCTCTGAAGCCACCCGACTATTATCTGACACCAATACATATATCAGACTCAATAAAGATCCCTTACCCGTATTCACCATCGAAGCTTCTTCCCTTGTTAAAAAAGCACTGAAGGAAAACATCATCACACAACAAGAGGCCTCTTTTCTAGTTAAAGAAGTACATTTCACTCCCTACTTTTACCACCTGCCCAAGGTGCACAAAGACCTTAAAACACCACCTGGGCGACCGATCGTGGCCTCTATGGATAGCATCAGCAGTGGACTATCACAGTACATAGATCAATTCCTCCAGCCACTGGCCCAATCCCTTCAGTCACATATAAGAGATGGCGTTCATCTGCTGGAAACCTTAACTACCTACTCCTGGGACAAAAATTACCACTGGGCCTCTTTAGATATTCAATCTCTATATACATCTATACCTCATGAAGTGGGCCTCAATGCCCTACAGTTTTTTCTCTGTCAAGACCCCATGCTCAATCCAAGGCAAGCTTCCTTTATTGTTGAGGCCACCTCCTTTTGTCTTACACATAATTATTTTAAATTTGAGGACAACTTCTTTCTGCAGCTACAGGGGACAGCTATGGGGGCGCACTTTGCACCCTCATATGCGAATCTCACTATGGGGCACTGGGAACATCAATATATATGGAACAACAACCCGTTTTTTTCCCATATTGTTTTTTATGGCCGCTATATAGATGACGTGATCATCATTTGGGATGGCAGTGTATCAGTATTCTCAAACTTTGTAACATATTGCAACACCAATAATATGGGCCTCACCTTTACCTCTGTCATTGACCCAAACAAATTAGCTTTTTTGGACCTCAAACTTTTTGGGATAGGTAAGGAGATACACGCCAAAAACTTCACCAAACCAACAGCTGGAAATTCCTTCCTCCATTATAAGAGCTGCCACCACCCCCTATGGCTAAACAATGTACCTAAGAGTCAGTTCTGTAGGCTAAACAAGAACTGTACATTGAAGAGTGATTATGACACTGAAGGTCTAATCCTAAAAGAAAAATTTCTTGAAAAGGGTTTCCCCGTTGACCTTGTGGATACAGCTTATCAAAAATATAAGAGTAAACCGCCTATTGAACATTCTCATCCACGCCAAAACACTGACAATAGTAATTTACGATTTATTACCCAATTCCATACCCAACATAAACAAATGGAAAATATCGTTAAAAAACATTGGCCTTTACTACTACAAGACGAACATCTACTTCCTACTCTGCCTAATAGACCTCAATTTGCCTATAGGAAAGCACCTAACATCAAGAGCAAGGTAGCGACCAGTAAACTTAGGGCTAGACCTCCACCTCCGGGTCACCATATGCCCACCTTCCTAGCTATTTCTGGGATGTATCAGTGCCGTAAACCCCTCTGCAAGACCTGTCGGTTTGTGACACATGGTCAGAAAGACTTTCACGTTAAAGGCAAAATATACCCAATTAAGGGTTTCCACACATGTTCCTCTGACCATGTCATATATTGCCTCACTTGTCCCTGTGGTCTATTTTATGTAGGGCGCACCATCCGGCCACTACGGAAACGGTTTGGTGAACATCGTCGCTTCATCGAAGGCGGACTAGATAATCACAGTGTCCCCAAACACTATCTTCATGTCCATGATAAGTCCACTAGCGGCCTTAGAGTATGGGTAATTGAGGCAATGCCAAAAGATCTCCCCCCAGCCGAACGCTACCGACGACTATGCCACAGAGAAATGTATTGGATATTCCTATTAAATGTTTTGGCCCCTGGGGGGTTAAACGAGGACTTCGAAGTTAGTGCCATACTTTGACAATACATTCCCTTTCCACACTTATCTAGGCTCCCCTCCTCCTTTTTTAAAAATTTTTTAATAAAAAGATGTTTTATTATCACCATTACTTCTTCATTTTAACATACCCCCCTGTTTTAATTTGAATCTATGGGCGTTTTCATGCCACATTTTACACACTTTCATATGATGATATCTCAATGTTACCAATATCATGCATGTGAAACCCCCCCCCCCCCTATGTTACCCATTTGCTGATTATCTGTTATGTGCATGCACTTTTCATGATCTGTCAGTCCTAGATATTAGGCACTCTGATCGTCATACAGATCGTTTTTAAACTTTTATTATCACCATCCTTGATTTTATTTTATTTTATTCCATTTTCCTCCATTGTTCTGTTTTTTAGTATGCTGTTGCAGGTATTCGCTTACATTCATATGTATTTACTAGTCTTATTGTTATTATACCTTGTTGCCCCCGCCCCCCGGCCAATCCACTGCCAGTGTGCTTGCATAAATCTTCCCCAGCCATCAGTTTAGTCCGAGGTTGAGAAAGGAACGAATGACGGTTCCGAAACGCGTTCCTCATTGATGACATCACATCCCCTCTCTGGCCCTTCGTTTGCGGTTCAGGCTGGTCACAGAGCTGCTCATCGGATGACATCACTTCCGGGTTCGCAGCCCTCACACCCTGATGACGCCGGCTTCACAGCGGCTCCCTGTGCTTTACACCGCTGCTGACAGTGACCACATCCATCCTCCTGAAGGCTTCCTCTGATCGTGACCCCTTCCTATGCAGCCTTACCCACGATGTGCCTGTTAACCACTCCTATTTTGTAAGTGTTTTTAACCCAGTTGGGGTATTAAAATTGTTTACCTTCTGCACTTAGAGGCGCCTTTGTTTGTTTTTCATGTCATTTTAGACCCTGCTTCAAGTCTTTTAAAGTTGCAGCCCTTTTTGCTGAAGATTACCATCCTCTCATCCCTATCCACCAACATTTCTCCTGCTCATTTTGGACTGTCAATCCTTTATAGAGACATTATTTGGACTACAACAGTCCTGTGCGCCCTAGACCACTTTTTATTTCCATTGAAAAAAAAAGAAATGACATAAGCAGTCAGAAAGTAAAAGCTGCGTAAATTCCAGTAAATATACCATAGATTGTTGACACTATAACTTTTGCACAAACCAATAAATAAATGCTTATTGAAATGTTTTTACCAAAGACATGGGGCTGAATACATTTTGGCCTAAATGTATGACAAAAATTGAGTTTATTTGATATTTTCTATAAGAAAAAGTAGAAAATATCATTTCTTTTTAAAATTTTTGGTCTTTTTTCGTTTTTATATCGCAAAAAAATAAAAATCCAAGTGGTGATCAAATACCATCAAAAGAAAGGTCTATTTGTGGGAAAAAAAGGATGCAAATTTTGGTTGGATACAGCATTGCATGACCACGCAATTACCAGTTAAAGCAGTGCAGTGCCAAGTTGCAAAAACTGCTCTGGTCATGAAGGGGTAAAACCTTCAGGGGTTGAAGTGGTTTAGGCTTTCTAGAAAAAAAGGTGCACTGTCCCTTTAAATTACCAACACTCACATTCAATCACTGTAAACATCATTTAAAAAATTCTGTGTATATCAACATACAGTATGTGCAGTAAAGTGCCAAAATAGTTAATAAAAATACACATATAAAGTGCAACAAAAAGTTTGTGAAAGTGCTGTGCTCCATTACTGTGCAATATAAAAGTCAGTCAAAAGTATTGTGCTCCAGTGAAATATAAAAAATGGTTCCATGATTCCAAGTGCACTCACTTCTTACCAAAAAATAGTGACCTCTGAAAACTCAGGAACTCAATAACGCTTGCATAAAGATTCATTGCTAACTAAACCCTGTTTTTAACGCATACTGTTAGACAGGTTAATTTGGTTGGTAAGCAGACTGGTTAATGAGTTGAGCTGGGAATTTCTCTGGTTTTGTCTTGCATGCTTTCCCCCCTCCATGTACTCCTTGCTGTGAAGGCCAGTTATAGGTGAGGACAGGGCAATTTTGTTTGTTACTGATGTAATATTGGTGAGGGGACACACTGGACACCTTTGCTGCCTTAGTGCTATGCGCTGGGTGTCCAGTGTACCCCTGTGCCTTTATGGAGGATTGGGCTACCTCCAGGCCCACCTGCCCCCTATCTATCCATTAGAATGCATGTGCTTTCACTGTGGAGATTCTAATAAATTTACAGGAATTAGGACTGCAGGTAATACAGGGTGACATTAAGTGGCCTTACAGCTTACACATGCGTTTGCATTTGCAAATGTGTGCTAACTAAACCCCTGTTTTTAACGCATACTGTTAGACAGGTTAATTCGGTTTGTAGGCAGACTGGTTGGTGAGTTAAGCTGGGAATTTTTCTGGTTTTGTCTTGCATAAAGATCCAGAATGCCTTTTCTTGACTATTACATACCTCACAGAAAAAACTCTCTGCCCAGTCTCAGTCATGACATGACACCAAAAATAGGGAAGGACACAGAGCAGGCCACGTTGTGTGATATTGCAAAAACACCACAGAGTTTACTTGATACTTGATACTTAAAAGATACTCACATAACACAAAATGTATGGGACAATGTGTAAAACGCTGGGGGAGCTATCACGTTCGCTGGCTGAGTGCTGCAGAATTTTACATATCGTCCTACACTTTTTGTGTTAAGTGTAGTATGTGCAATATCACACTATGTAGCCTGCTCTGTGTCCTTCCTTGTTTATGGTGCCATGTCATGACTTAGGCCAGAGAGCTTTTTTTGTAAGGTCTGTAATTGTAGTTGACTCAGTGAGCAAAAGCATTCTGGATCTTTATGCAACTGTTATTGAGCTCCTGTGTTTCCAGAGGTCAATATTTTCTGGTAAGAAGCGTGTGCACTTGGTGTTTTGTGGAGCCAAAGTTGGCACTTTGGGAATCATTTTGAATTTCACTGGAGCACAATAATTTTGACAGACATTTATATTGCACAGTATTGGAGCACAGCACTTTAACAAACTCTTTGTTGCACTTTATATGTGTATTTTTATGAAATATTTTGTATTTAATCTCTTTTTATTAATTTTTAAAACATTTATACAAATATATACATGTATATTATACGCATATATAAAATTGGATAACATTTATATATCTAGTTTGAGATTATTCATATCTCATACTCTTTTTTACTTTCCAATTCTATTTCTATCTTAAACACCATTTTACCCATATTTCCTCTCATTCATGCCTCTATTCAATCACATACCCATTACACAAACACTAATGCCCTGTACACACAGTCGGACATTGATCGGACATTCCGACAACAAAATCCATGGATTTTTTCCGACGGATGTTGGCTCAAACTTGTCTTGCATACACACAGTCGCACAAAGTTGTCAGAAAATCCGATCGTTCTGAACGCGGTGACGTAAAACATGTACGGGACTGTAAACGGGGCAGTAGCCAATAGCTTTCGTATCTTAATTTATTCTGAGCATGCGTGGCACTTTGTACGTCAGATTTGTGTACACATGATCAGAATTTCGGGAAAATTTTATAGCAAGCTCTCAAACTTTGTGTGTCGAAATTCCGATGGAAAATGTGTGATGGAGCCCACACACGGTCGGAATTTCCGACAACAAGGTCCTATCACACATTTTTCGTCTGTGTGTACAGGGCATAACTCAAGATCCTACAGGAAGAAGAAAAAAAAAATTGGGAAAGAAGGAAAGGAAGGATATGGTCCAGTCCCATCTATAAATATCATCTGATAGATAATGAGGCCCAAATTTTTCCCATTGTTGCCACGCTTTTTGATTTATATTATTTAACCACTTGACCACTGGACACTTAAATCCCTTTCATAACCAGACCAATTTTCAGCTTTCGGTGCTCTCACACTTTGAATGACAATTACTCAGTCATGCAACACTGTACCCATTTGAAACATTTGTCCTTTTTTCACACAAATAGAGCTTTCTTTTGGCGGTATTTAATCACTGCTGGGTTTTTTATTTTTTGCGCTATAAATCAAAAAAGACTGAAAATTCGGTAAAAAAAAAAAATTCTTTGTTTCTGTTAAAATTGATTGCAGAGTATTGGCAAGTATTGGCAGAGTATTGGCAGAGCATTGGCGAGTATTGGCAGAGTATTGCCATAGTATTGCAGAGTATTGCCATAGTATTGCAGAGTATTGCATAGTATTACCATAGTATTGCAGAGTATTGCTATAGTATTGCAGAGTATTGCCATAGTATTGCAGAGTATTGCCATAGTATTGCAGAGTATTGCCATAGTATTGCAGAGTATTGCCATAGTATTGCAGAGTATTGCCATAGTATTGCAGAGTATTGCAGAGTATTGCCATAGTATTGCAGAGTATTGCAGAGTATTGCCATAGTATTGCAGAGCATTGCCATAGTATGGGCACTGAGCAGCGCTGTGGGCTGGATCTGTAGTGTCCACAGCGCTGCAAACTATCTCTCCCTCTCTCCTCTCGCACTGTACCGATCAGTACAGAGAGGGGAGGGAGGAGCCGGCGTCATGACATGACGCTGGTTTGTTTACAAGTGGTGCTCCGTCATTTGCTATCAGCAGCAATTTACCATAATCCGTGATGCGCCGGGTCTCCCGGACCTGGCGGTCATGGATGTTCCCCGGTGCTCGCCCCAGGGGGCACGCGGGAGCGCAAATCTGTGAGGACATTCAATAAGCCGACCGCACTGTAGCCGTCTTTCTGCTATGGCCCGGTCGGCATGTGGTTAAACACTCCTCAAAATTACTAATTTGCTGTATTGATTGCATTTCGTTCATCTCACAGACCCATTCTATTATTGTAGGGCTTTTTGCTTTTCTCCAGTTTCGAGCTGGAGAAATTATTGTTCTAGCGGCTGTGATCATATGGCGAAGGATATGTGCTCCAATGGCTTTCATTGATCCAGGAATAATTGATAATATTGAGATATCACTACTTGGTTGAATCTCAGTTCCTGATATCAGCTGATATATATTAAATACTTTAAGCCAGAAATCCTTCACCAATGGACACCCATACCATATATGTGTCATTGTACCTTTTTCTTTAAGACATCTCCAACATGTTTCTGAGTTATCTCCATTTATTTTATGTAGAGCAACAGGGCTCCAGTACCATCTCATTATAATTTTATAGTTTCTTTCCTTATGTTTAGTCGCTACCGAAAGTTTATGTATTACTTGAAATGCTTTCTCCCACTCTGGCAACAAAATTGGCCTCTCTATTTCGGTTTCCCATTTCTTCATATATGTTATTTCCCCCAAAGACCCAGAAGGAAGTAGAAGCTTTTATATAGCTGATAAATTATGAGTCGGTTTCTGTTCTTGTACTAGAATTTGCTCAAAATCAGCTAGTGGTCTATCAAGCAGGGGAATTTGTAAACTTGTATATATATATATATATATATATATATATATATAATTGATAGTATTGCATCCATTTTTGTCCTCGTTCATACCCCAGTTCAGCTGGTCGAGGAATCTTACCATCCACTAAGGTCTGCACTATCCTTGTATTCTCTGACCTATTCCATTTAATAAAGTGTGTAGCTTCTAGTGCTAGTTGGAATTCGGGGTTAGAAAATAGTGGGCTCATAGGCCCCTCCATTGTAGAGAGGCATTTCCTTTTCATCATTGTATCCCATATCTTTAATGTTGATGTCACAAAAATTGTTAGTTCTTTTTTCCCAGGTTGAAACTGGGGTTTAATCCACTGGAGTGATTTAATCTGTAAAGAAATAATATCTTCTTCAAGGGTTACCCACTGTTTATATTTCGCATTATGAAACCAATCTATAATCCTAATTGTAGGTGCTGCAAGCGAATATGGTATAAAGTCCGGAGGGGCAAGACAATAATTTTGACAGATGTTTATATTGCACAGTATTGGAGCACAGCACTTTAACAAACTTTTTGTTGCACTTTATATGTGTATTGTTATTAAATATTTTGATACTTTATCGTGCATATGTATTTGCACAGAAGTGATTTAATGATGTTTACAGTGATGTGTACAGTGAAGTTTGTAATTTAAAGGGATAGCACAACTTTTTTCTATACGTTTTCGGTCTAGTATTCAGATGATAGAATGCTGCTTTCCTGTACCTATTTGCACTGAGGGGGATCAGCTGTGACAATAGTTGGCATAGGATTTCCTGCCATGGCAATCCTTACACAAGCACCTGCATTATTGAAAATGGCAATGTGGACCTCCACCTGCCTTTCTATTTGTGTTTTATATAAGACATGGTATAGCCTTCTTTCCTGGTGAGAAGCTCTATATGTGGTTGTACTTTGAGGATGAACCTGTGGAAAAGAAAAAAAATATTTAGTACATATGCCAATTTTATAGCCATCTATATTTTAACACCAGTGCTCACATGGTCGCTGATTTTGATCACTGCAATGAAGCTCATGTTTACATTTGAAAATGGTGCTTGTTGTCTAGCATTCTTACCTGCACAGTAACTGCTGTACAGGAATGAACTGGCCACCTTCCTCCTGTGTGACTGATTCCCCACATCCCTCCAATGCTTCCAGCTCTTTTCTTTCTTAATTGTCTTCATCTCCTTCAGAGATGTTTGATGTGGTACTATAAAAAAGAATGGTACATACTTCATATGTTATTCATATGGTAAGTTGACCATAGATGGATCTAAATTCAGTCGTTTCAGGATGGAGCGGCTGAATTTAGATCAATGTGTGCTGGATTTCAGAGTGTGAAAGTAACAATCTCAGTTCCATGACCCTTTTTAAAAATACAAGCATTTTATAGTAGATGCTTTTCTTCTTTTTTGAAGCTCCTGTGTCACTTCTACTCTCTAAAATCTCATTATTTAAATCTCAGTAATACTGGTCATGTAGAGAACGCAATCTTGTGTTAACATTTTTTTGTGTAAGACACAATGAACTAAAGTTATTATATTAAATAACGTAAAAGAAGAGCCTAACCCTAATAAATAAAGGACAACTGGAGAGTTTGTAGTAAAGCCTTTAGGGTTAGGTCATGGTTAAACCTAACCTTAACCCTAAGGGCTCCATTACACACTCTCCAAGTATCCATATAGGAGGACTAGGCTGAGGGATTATTAGGGATTATTAGGGATAGGGGTTAGGTTAGGATTAGGGCTTGTGTTAATCCCAATCCTAACCTCAGAGGGACAATTGGAGCTTGTGCAGTGGAAATCCTAACCCTAGGAGCTCTACAGCACAGCTTCCCAATTGAGTTTTTAAAAGGTATACAGTTATAATTAACCATAACCCCACTCCTATCCTGAACATAACCCCTTACCCTCACCCTAGTCCACGTAGATAACTAATTGGAGAGTGTGTAATGGAGCCATGTTTAGGGGTTAGGGTTAACCCTAACCTTAAAAGGCCTTCACTACAAATTCTCCAATTGTCCATCTAAGAGGACCAGGGTGATGGTTAGGGGTTATTAGGGTTAGGGAGTGTGCTGTAGAATCCCTAGGGTTAGGTGTTAGGGTTAACCTAAGCCTAAAACTTAACCTTAACCACGCAAAGTCACAATACATAAACGCAAAGCAAAAATGATGATCATACAGAAGATAAAATGTGAACCTAGGCTTATAAACTGACCATGTTTTTCCTGCTGCTTTTGGTTCAACAATGGCCAATCTGGTGTTATAGTTTCAAATACCTCATTCCACAACCACTGCTTTGCCACCCTGTCGCTCCACATGTGTCCCACCACATCTGCAAGATGTGTGCCACAGGTCATGCCTGGCATGCACAAGATTGATGAGAACCTCATGGGAGACATCTCAAGCCATAGATTCAATGAGGAAGAAAGAGGATGTAACTTTCTTTTGCTGACCACTACCTAGGTCATAGGTTGGCTTTTGGTTCATAAACAAAAAAAAATTATAAACTAAAATATTTTCCTTAAAAATGGATACTAACGGAACAGACTTATACGGACATTGTCGGTTTACATCTGTTCTGATCTGTTTCAACGTAGCTGGACATTGCCTGTTCTGTCTAAAAAGTGGAACTGAATGGACACGGATGTAAACAAATGTAAATGGATGCTCATCCATTTACAACCATGGGAATAGCTGTCTATTTTTCTTCCGTCAAAGGATAGATGAAAAAAGGACAGACGGAGTGCTCATGTGAAAGGGACCTTAAAGTGTATGTCTGGGCAAAAAAAGAAACATATGCAGTGCATCTTTGTGATACATGTACATTTCCCCATTTGTTTTTCTTCAAAATGCTTCAAGTGTGGAAAAACACCTATTGATACCAGAAAGAGAGAGAGAGCATTCTTTTAAGTTGTAATTGTACTATAGCAGATCAAGATCCTTTTACCAATATTCAAGGTGCTCTCCATTAGCAAACATTCACAGCAGCAAATGGGTTCCACATGTTCCAGCACCACACTCTTCCCCCCAACCAGAATGCTTCCTCTGTCAGTGGAGAGGACCCCAACAGGCTACAGACTTCTCATGTCTCCACCAGTACCCCTCCAACTTGAAGAAATGACAAACCATCTCTCTCCTCTGGGGGGGCAACAATTACCATCGAAGAAAGTCAACATATCTAGTCAACCCTGTTCCCAGGTTGTCTGCATTTTGTTGTTTCTTCCTAGACCTTGACTAACTGTGCACTCTTGATCTCACTTTAGCTTTTGTTAATCCTTCCCCTTGTAGTTGGCTGCATCATGTCTACATGAGTCATCTATATTGTAAGATAGGAGTAAGTATAGTACACATAATGAGAGTTATTAAAAGCATAGTTTATTGGAAAGTTTCTTTTCACTGGTATACATATTAGGTACTTTCAACTTTACTATTCAGATGTCAGTCTTACAATATAAGCAGTGGCAACAATAGAAGCATTATCTCTTTAAACTATTCAATCTGCATAAAGGACCAGAAACGCCTTTTACTTATCTCAGCTCCATACAGTACTTGAAAGCTTTCAGGGAGATCACAGCCATCAGTACTATATCTCCATAGGATGAAAGACCATCTATTTAGTGATTTCTTATCCGCAATCTCCTAGGAGAGGTTTAAAGAGCCACACACCACACAATATTTTCTGGGGAAAAAACACAGATGAAAAAAAGAACAGGCCATACAGGGAACTCTGTAAGATAAATTAACAATATTCCCTTAAAGACCCCCTACCATATATCAGGTTCACATGTGTTGCTTAGCTAGTGTTAGTTAGTCACATTCAACACGACTAGTTCGGTAGTGTTGAAGAGGATTCATAGCTTCCCCAGATGACTTCTTTAGTTCCAATGACTATCAGGAAGATTCCCCAGCATTTATATCCACACAGATAGCACAGACACCCTAATCTAAACACCATAGAATGTTCAGATTTTGATTGTCCCAGTGCTGGATGAGAGGTATAAAAATTGTGGAAACACCTTATTCCAGTTACATAATTCCACCCAGGAAGTCTGCATATAAGTTAATTCCCCAATTTACCTGGCTAAATGTGTGGACAGGGTAGAAATGGTATGATCTATGGAAGACAGATAGTGTTGAAGACCCCCACCCCTCTTCAGGGATGGTTATTCTAGTTCATTCTATTCATCACTTGTAAACCAATTGTGTTCTCTGTCTCTCTGAATTTGGATGCCAAAAACATAGCAACATTTAAAAATTAATACTATATATTCAAAGAATATAGAGCCATAAAGGGAGGCACATTCTTCGTAAAACTCTTCTCTCAGTCATGTTGACTGTATTAAGGACAGAAAGGTGCCTGTTATCCCAAACACCCAAATCTCTTATGACTTGCAAGTTCCCTGATGTGGAGGATCATGTGTTACCATCTTAAACTTGAAAGAGCGATTTACTTTTTTCTGTTTCAATCATTTTTCATAAAAAAATTCAGTAAAGAGAGTTTTGCAGATGTGTGATGTCAATGACCAGTGATGTAAGTGATTTTCATAGAGACATCCCATCAGGCATATAACAACTTTTACATCAGAACAGTATAAAAATCTAAGAAGACGGTTGAAGTGTAAAAGAGTAGATGAAGAGTGTGAATCTAAGGCCCAATCAACAGTTATAAATTAAAAGGCATATAAAGGTAAAGCAATTTACTTTTATGCAAAACTTTTTTAGCCCTCGCATCTTTCAGTTACAAAAAAAACCACCAAGTTTGCTTTACAATGTAAAAAAAAAAAAGTCTTGTTGGCAGGTGATTACACGGTTATAAAAATGTGTTTTGTTAATACATCACTTGCAGCAGTAAACCATATTGTTGCGTTTATCAAAGCATTACTAATTGCTTTACATGAAAAAAGAAGCCCTTCTTAAAACAAGTTATATTAACAAGTTTTGGTGTACTGCTCTTGCAAGTAGAAAATGAAGATGCATTTCTGTACATTTTGTTTGCTTAAATGTTGGGATGATAGCCTCAGAGAATTAACAAGATATATAGCAGCTTCCACATCTTTTTTTCAAATGTGTTTTTAGTCATAGAGGTGACCTCTATGACTATGTCAGTGGGAAGGTGAAATGCACCAAAAGGGCGTGGCTTGAGAAAAGACAAGCCAAAGCCAATTTTCTACACATGGTAATCTGTGGCCCAAGTTCTGTGACACTTTCCATTGTTTATTACTGGCATCAGTTCCTCAATACACTCTATGGATTATGGATAACTGTTTATCAATACACTTTAAATTTTATATTCTTTTCTCTTTTTAGCTATGCGGCATTTCTGAGCTGGTACCGCTGAGCCTGTTCTGGACTCCACCAGCTTAGTAATCCATTACCTCACTCCCAGTGACATTGAATCATATGTTTCACATGAATGCTAGGAAGCTGTACTCAACCCATTGTACATAACCCATGCTTACTGTTCTCCCGAGGCCTCACTCCATTTTCTGTGACGTTTAGGCTGGGAATGCCCTGGGATTCCCTAGGATGCCCTGTGCTGCAATGTCAGACCCAGTATTGGGGTTCAAGTTGCAAGGGAAGGAGTCTAAACACAAAAGCTCCTTCACTACCAGGGCCTCCATCACTTTTGCCGAGTCACTGCTTCCTTACCAGCTGGCTGGTTATGCACTTGACACTAGTACTGTAGTCATTAGCAACAGCAATATGGCCTCCTCCAAAAAGCTTCACTGCATGTTAGATATTTGTACTGCATCTTCTCTATCTTGTCTTGTCCCCTATTAAGCCCTGTTCTTTGTGATATGCCATACATGCATTCTGACCCTTTAAGGTTGTCATAATGTGACCTCAGACCAGGCCCAGTTGAATAGCACATGTTCTGTAAAGTGCCCCATAGCTGTCCTCCTGGTGCCCCTAAATGCCCATGAGGTAGTCATACCTTGTAAAGGGGAGAAAGTCCTTAAGTCCCAAAGGCCATTTAGCTGTGGCATACGTCCATATCCTTGTTACCCCAACTGGGCTCCCACAGGGGTTGTTAGGTTCAGGAAGTAACTTACATCTTTAGCAGAATTCTGTTACTTAACCATTTCAGCCCTGGAAGGATTTACGCCCTTCCTGACCAGGCCATTTTTTGCAATACGGCACTGTGTTGCTTTAACTGACAATTGCACGGTCGTGCGATGTTGTACCCAAAATTCTTTTGGTTGTATTTGATCACTTCTGCGGTTTTTATTTTTTATAAAGAAAAAAAACTGACAATTTTGAAAAAAAAACAATATTTTTTATTTGTTGCTATAATAAATATCCCCCCAAATTTTTTTTAAATAAATTTCTTTTTCAGTTTAGGCCGATACGTATTCTTCTACATATTTTTGGTAAAAAAAAAATCACAATAAGCGTATATTGATTGGCTTGCACAAAATTTATAGCATCTACAAAATAGGGAATTGATTTATGGCATTTTTATAGCATTTTTATGGCATTTTTATAATTTTTTTTTTACTAGTAATGGTGGCGATCAGCGATTTTTATCGGGACTGCGACATTGCGGCAGACAGATCGGACATTTTTGACACTGTTTTGGGACCATTGATATTTATACAGCGATCAGTGCTATAAAAATGCACTGATTACTGTGTAAATGTCACTGGCAGGGAAGGGGTTAACATTAGGGGGAAATCAAGGGGTTAAATGTGTTCCCTGGGTGTGTTTCTAACTGTGGGGGGTAGGAACTGGCTAGAGGAGGAGCCAGATTATTGTTCCTACTTAGTAGGAACAGACGATCTGTCTCTCCTCCCCTGTCAGAACAGGAATTTGTGTGTTTTCATTCACAAATTCATGTTCTGGCTCTTGTGCCCACGAGCACGGGTGGCCGATGGCGATCGCGCCCACCAACCATGTGCATCGGGTCCCCTGCGCACGCCTGCTACCACTCTTTAAGGAGCCACCTTATGGGTACGGCGATTTGCTCAGCAGTGTCACTTTTACAACATATAGCGGCGTGAGCCGGTTGGCATGTGGTTAAGTGGAGAGACCTGGAACCGAACCTCAGGCCATCTTATTTTCTTCGGCACCCCTGGGAGGTGGTTCCCTCCATTTTTATGTGTTTTCTCCAGAAGAGGGCGGTACTTCCCCAAAAAGTCCAGGAAAATCTGGCTAGCAGAGTTAACCCTTACCTCCCAGGGAGCACCACCTCAACAGAGCAAGCACAACTAAATCCCCTGCAGCCTGCTGTTCCCTGCGCATCACGCCTCGTCTTGAGTTTGTCTTCCGGAGCCGGCATAACTATCTTAATGGAGGACACCTCTCTGACCAGACTGTTTTGACAGAGGAACTACAAGGCCCAGGACTCAGGATCGCCACCGTGACATAACCATGTCTATACTTTTATGCCTATCACTTTCTGCTGAAATGTGAGTTTGACTAATTTATGTCTATTAAAGCTTGTTAAAAACGTCTGCACCCAGAGGCGCCTCTCCACTTGGCAGTAAGCTGCAACTGCAAGAACATTACTGGCAATTGCTTTTCCCTGCCTGTTGTCCCCTCCCTCTATGTTACGTATGCTCTTTTCCTCAACATCAGAGAAAAAGATTTGCTACTAATCTTCTTGCACCAAGTGACTGATGATGTGCTGAAATAATTAATAATTAAAGAGCAGTTCCAGTCAATTATGTGTTTATTAAAAGTCAGCAGCTACAAAAACGTTTAATATACTGTACAGCAACTTACCTGTCCCACAATCCATCAATGTGCTCAGCTTGCGGTATCACAGCCAAGTGCCCACTGTGCATGTGCAAGCCACACTGCGCATTGTGAATGGCCCCGCAGTCTTCTGGGAGCTGTGACGTGTCTCAGAAGATTGCAGAGAGGTAAGGGGATTGGAAAACTTCCACTCAGATCGCCTAGGCAAAACAGGTACCCGCTCCCCCCCCCCCGGGAAAAAAGTGCCATTTAGTGAAGGGGAGGGGGGCCTTAAAGCAGAATGTCCCTTTTTGGGTGGAGCGCCAATTTAATAGCAGTTTTGGGGGGTAGTGGTGGGATTAACAGTAGAAGAGGAGGAAGATGAGGGCCCGTTTGCAGCTGTTAAGGACACTACACTACTCTGCAGCTAGAAGAAGTAGGAGGAGGGTGAGGATGGTAGTCCACCTATTCTGTGTGCTCTGGCTGTATAGCACACTCACTTGCAGAAAAAATTCAGACTCTTCCTACCTCGCAAAGGGGCGGCCCAACCACCACTTTGGCCTGCGGATACACAGCCTTCTCACCCCCTTAAAACTGCACATGAAGAACCTCTGCCTCTCCCTTAAGGCCTCCAAGGCATGATGACAATATGGAATTGCCTACTTGTAAAAGCAGCTGTGGCAAGAGAGGAATTGAGAATGTGCTTTGATGCACTTGACATTTGATGGTGATTTTGTGTTGTAAACTGGACCCCTAATAGTATGCTGTGATGTCCTGCTAACAAAGGGCAACTTTGGCTGCATCACCATCAAGTTTACACTGCTGATCCTGGAAAAATACATTTAAAGACCCTATCAAAATTATATAGACATAAAATATACCTACCTTCAAAGAAAAAATGTTTTTAGATATTTTGTTTAAGCAGGAAGATGAAAAAATAGACAAACCTGAAAGAAAATAAAATGAAATAAAAAATCCCCCCTCCCCCCAACAAAAGGCAAAGGCAAAATAACAGTGGAAGTTGTTGCTGACACAGACAACATGGCAGGCTAAAATGGACTGCTGGGTTTATTCACTGTAAATACATTGTGGGGGGGGGGTATTTGGGCAAGGGTACACTCCACTTTCTGTAACTCACCACCCTGCAATTCACTGTAATGTAGTAATAGTATTATCCAGCACTGTATATAGCAATATATAGCTCTGTAGGTAAGTAGCATTGCACAGCAGCATTCACTATCTCTCCCTGAAATTGTGCTGTTAGCTGTCCCTATCTCCTCCTACTCCAACACACACTGACAAACGGCTGAGGAGAGAGCTGCTTTATGTAAGGAGTAGGCTAGCACATTTACCATACCACATTATTGGACATACTCTGCCACCCCTGACCACAGTTCACAGTTAATGCAATAAACTGTGGGAGATTCCTTATTGGTCCAAAAGTGAGCAAAGACATAAGTTCACAGTCTGTGCGGACTGCAAATGGATACATTTTTCCACAAACTCTATCTTTTAGTGAACTCAAACTTAATTCCTAATCACTACCTATAAGTAAACTAAAATAGATTTTTTACATGGACCTTACATCAACTTTACAAGTCTGCATAAATATAGTGCTAATATGTAACAAAATACAGTATAATTTAAAATGGGTCTCCAAAAAATGGGTACAAAAGCTTTATTAAGCGATCACATCATTACAGCAAACAGCAACGTTTCAGAGCCTCACAGGACCCCTTCATCAGGCATGGTACCTTTCCCTACACACACTACTAGAAGTGATCTGCTGTCTTCATCTAACTACAAGTCCCAGGAATTATACCATCTAATATGAGTATTATTATTTCCCATGGAACATTTGTCAATCATAAATAAATAAATAAATAAATCCAACATGCAAACTTTTTGTTGGATGCTTATGAAGAGTTGATTAGAATGTTGAGCACGTATATTCCTTTCAACGGCATCCACTTTCAAATAAAGACATCAGTAATTTTACATGATTACAGTATAATTATTCAAATGGATTTAATTGTATGCTCAGAACTAATTTCCATATTTGTTGTTATCATTAAAAGAAATTGTTACAGATAATGCACCTAGAAAAAATACGTAATTGAAAAAAGTAATTCTCAAACAATAACAGATAACATAATAACAATAACCCAATATAAAAGCTGTGTTGGTGACATGACTATAATAACCCTATAGTTCTGCCACACAAGCAAGACACTGTAATTGCCATTAGAGCTCCGGCACAGCAATGTGTACATGGGCATGCCTATTTTAAATGAATGTATTTGTTCTTTGTTTATTTTTTATGTAAACAAGCTTACTGTGAGCTTCTATGTGCTTTTTTTGTAGCTTACAAAGCAAGTATAAAATTGTGCATTTAGGAACTTCTAAATCATTTATTTAAATAGGCAAATAGTAATAGGCAAATTAGAATAACGCACAGCAACCAGAAATTAAAGGAGAATTCCGGGATAAAGCTAACTAATCTTAAAAACACTCCCTGGCCCCCTCCTAACATCTATTTTAACTAAGCTTTGTAAGAAAGAGCTGTATACTTACCTAATGTCAGGCCTCTCCACTCTGGTCACTTGATCTCTCCTGTGACAGCCAGCACCGGCTGCAGGGGAGAGGAGGGAGCACATGACAATGGCTGATATTACCTGAGCGGTGACGTCACCCAAAGGCTCCTATGACCCATCCATTGTCGGCACTGCCTACTAACCCCTGAAGCCGCTGCTAGCTGGAATAGAAGGTCCGATTATGTGAGTGGACCGGAGTGGCTGGAAAATAGGTAAGTATGCAGCTCTTTCTTACACAGGTTAGTTAAAATAGGTGTTGGGGGGGGCATTTTTAAGATTAGTGTCATCTACCTTGTGGGAGAGCCTGTTGTGTAGAGGGAGGCCTCTCATACAGCCCTGGCTCTGAGACTACTGATGTTGCAAAAGTGGCCATGAGAGCACAGCGATGTATGAGTGCCTGTAAGATGTTCTGTCTGCCGTGGTAGAAGGTAGCAGATGCGTCGTCAGAGACAGGTCAGATCACTGGAACAGCAGATAGCAGCAGAGAGAGCAGACCCAGGACTGGGCAGACAGCAGGCGGCTTGACAGGCAGCTGGCAGGTGCAGCAGGTTTGGTAGCACTCAGCAGGTGAAGAACCATCAGGGACCAGGTAGCATTCATATATGATAGTGGAGTGGTTATCCCTATATGAACCAAAGGCAAAGCTTTTTCTAGGCTCTGGTGAGTGACCGTTTTATAAGGTGGTGGTGGCACAAGAAGTGGTGAAAAGTCATGGTTATTCAGCACGGATGAGATTTCAAGCACACAAGCACTTTGAACATACATGTTAAATGGCAAATGGACATTGGAGATTAATATTATATGTCTATGGTTCAAAATTGTGATTCTTTTATGATTGCACTTTACAATAATTGGCACTTTTATTGTCACTTTGCACTTTAAGGGGTTAGGTTGGCACATAAAATATAAGGGTATAAACACCGTATTAGTGGTAATAGTATATAAGCATTTGTTTGGATTAGCGCAGTTACACCATTTAAATACATCCCTCCCTATACAAGGTATAGGATATCTTAACTGCAGCAGATCAACTTTGTAAATACATATATTTTTTATTTTACTATTTTTTGCGCCAGTGACACTATTTCACATTTTTATATTTTTTACTGTTGGTAAAGAACACTTCACGGGCAACATGGAGGTATTTTCATTTTTAGCCAATAGAAGATTGGATTTAGGTGAATTATTTAAAAATTTTGATAATACCACTGCGGTGAACCTAGAACAAAGTTTTAAACAAATAAAAAATGCTATGGACAAACAGGTTCGAGTGTGGTGGGATACAGGGGCGGACTGACAACTCATGGGGCCCCCGGGCAATAGGAGATGTTGGGGCCCCCAGGCAATCAGAGATTGTGGGGCCATACAGTACACACACACACACAGTATACACAGACATGTTTCTATTGGCTGAAAAGGTACTGGAGAGGTGGGGCAGCTATAATCTCGAGATTTTTAGACCAAAAGGATGTTGGTAAGGGACATTTCAGAGACAGATGTAAAAAAAACACAGATTATTACATACTGTCCCTGGTTTTACTGAGGCTGGCAACCCTGATGGGGCCCCCTAGTGGCCCGGGGCCCTCGGGCAGTGTCCGATTGGCTGAATGGTCAGTCCACCCCTGGTGGGATATCACCACACTGGAAAGATATAGAGATGCCAATATCACACCAAGGAGATTGAGATGGGAGGTAGGCCCAAATGATGGATTAAATGATGAGGAGCTTATGAAAACCTGGTATGGTTTTTTAATTGTTGTGAACATAGATTATTGGATGTCATTATCTAGAGAAGGGTAAAATTGAGTAAAATTGAAAGTAACATCAACAGTAAAAGGATAACATGACCCCACATGTAGAAACCAACGATTATAAAGTTAGAGCCAGTAAGTTACAGGAATACCTAGCAAAATTAGATAATGAGGTAAAAAATAAGAAAGTTAAAAAATACTAGAGAGGCAAATAAGTTTATTTGGCCGAAAAAGTGTATAAGTGGCAGGAAGATGTTTTGATACATTCAAATAACACGTCTTTGAATAAAGAAACAGAAATAAGAGTATCAACAATAGAAACAACAAATATAGGAAATAAGAATACTGGCAATAGGATCAAAACACCCACACCTAGTACAAGCACCAATACTGTAATAGTACAAAATAGGGGCATACAGAATAGACCAGAAGGTGGACGAAATGGAACAAATTAGTATCCATATCATCCACCAATGGGCCAATACTCTAGACCAAGGAGAGGAGCACCCAGAGGAAGGGGCATATTATGGTCAACATTATGGACTCTCCCAAAATTATGGACCTCCACAAAATTACGCTCTCCCACAATGGCAGGGGGAATGCAGGGATTGGAGGGAGCCCTACAAGCCCCCCACACCCACCTAGCAGGGAACCAGGGGTGGGTGGAACAGAAACCCACAAGATGGAGAGGCTGCAGAGGGGGAAGCAAAAAGAAAAAGAGAAAATTAGGCGTGGGAATATTTAACTTAACAGATATAGTCTTTACCCAGGAAGAATAACTCGTTTTGGACAGGGGGATAAAATAAGTTCAAAACATTAATAGGCTTACAAAAGTTTGTGAGAAAATTAAATTTGAAAAAACATTTTATTGAGAAAAGAGAAACAATTAAACAACAAAAAATTATTGAACATACACATAGTCAGTTGAAAAATAGATCTACATTTAACCCAAAATCCAATTCCAATCAACATATAGAAGTTTTTAAAAAAAATGATAGAGAAAGAAATTAAGAACATCAAACCAAACCACAGGTATGGCAGGGCATTAGGAAATTAGAGAAACGCAAGGACATGGTGGTGAGGCCTGCAGACAAGGGGGGGGGGGGGGTTGGTTATCATAACCAAACAAGATTATATGCAGGAACTAGATAGATTGGTTAATGGTACAACTACTTATTTACCATTAAAAAGAAACCCCAATAGAGAATTGAGAAACAAACTGAAGGAATTCTTCAATAATGGGATTGCTAACCGAATCATTAACAAAAAAGAAGGTAGATATATATTAACAGAAGCACCAAAGGTACCAGTTATTTATCAAGTACCAAATGTGCACAAAAATAAAACTAGACCACCGGGTAGACCAATCATAAGTGGAATTGGATCAGTCCATTCCAGACTAGGGGAATATTTGGATGTATTCCTTCAACCCCTGGCAGGGAAAGGGCAGGTATTAATTAAAGATAGTAAGGACATAATTAACATACTCAAATCGGATGATTCCACAATATTGATAACTATAATTGTAGAGTCACTTTATACCAATATAAAGCAAATTGATGCACTAGCAGCAGTGGCTTGGGAATTAAAAAATCAGTTAGATATAAAGTTAAAAATTAGAAGGTTCACATTGGAGGGTCTTAGGATGGCCATGGGAAATATTTTTTTCTGGCATAAACACAAATATTTCAAGCAAATAAAGGGAGTAGGTATGGGAAACAAATACGCCCCCATTGTCGCCAACATATTCCTAAATAAATGGGAAAGTGAGGAGATATTTGGAAAATGTTGGCCACACATACAAATATATAAAACTTTTATAGATGATATCCTGATGGTCTGGAAAGGCAGTAAAAAAGATCTAAGTCAATTTATTAGACATATAAATGACAATAAATATGGCATTAAATTTACTGTAAGATCCCATCATAAAACCATTCATTTCCTTGATTTAGAGATTTTCAAAAATGGGGTAAGATTGAATACTAGAACACACTTCAAGGACACAGATCGCAATGGGTATATTCCCTTTAGTAGCTCTCACCACCCCCAGTGGAAAAAGGTCATACCTAAAGGCCAATTTATTAGAATTAGTCGAAACTGTGACTTGATGGTGGGCAGCACAGACAGAAATTTACTACGGGAAATAAATAAACATAAGGAAAGAAGGGAAAACAGTGAAGTGCCATTTGTAACAGGTTTTAATACTGAATATAGGGTTTTAGAGAACAGAATAAAGAAGAATTGGCCAATTATTTGTAATGATCCACATCTGAGTAAGATTTTACCTCCTAAACCTAGGTTCATCTATAGACGGGCAAGAAGAATTAGAGATGTAATCGTAAAGAATGTACCTGACCCCCTAAAAAAATGGTGACCTTTTTTGATCTTAAGGGTTTTTACAGATGTGGGAAGTGTAAACCCTGCAGGACCACAAGTAAAGGGAATAGGAAAAATACAGAATTCCAATCAAACACTACCGCATTAAAATATAAAATAGATAAACGTATCACTTGTAGCAGTACCCATGTAATCTACATACTGGAATGTAGCTGCGAATTGCAGTATATGGGGAGAACAACAAGACAGCTCAGTGTTAGGAGAACATATTAGAAACATCAAAAAGGGGTTCAAACACCATAGTGTTTCAAAGCATTTTAGAAATACCCATAATAGAGATCCACAAAATTAAAAATTTTATGCCATAGATAAGATAGACCGAAATTGGAGAAATTCCAATTTACAAAGAGAAATATCAAGAAATTAGACGCATTGGATTTTTAAATTGAATATTATGCAACCAAATGGGTTGAACATAGAACTTGATATTAACTGTTTCATAGAGGATTTCTAATGTATTTCACTTTTTAATTTAATTTAATTTTTATTTTAATTTTTATTATTTATTTTTATTTTATTTATTTTTATTTTTATCATTTTTGTTTTTTATGTTTATTTTATTTTTATATATATATATATATATATATATATATATATATATATATATATATATATATATATATATATAATTTTTTCATATTTTTTAAGTATTGATGTTCAGATATATGTGCATAAAACTCATGAAAAGCTAAATTCATTCTTGGTGGAGTTTATATATATATATATATATATATATATATATATATATATATATATATATTTAATTTATTGTTGTGTTAAAGGTTTGAATTAAAATGAAAAAGTCTACCCAGCTTCCTGTTTTGGGGATCCAAAGTATGTAAAGAATTAATTCAAATAGTAAGGGAAACGACAATTAATGGCCCTTAAAACATACATATAACAGCATGGGTTGGGATTGCCAGTAAAGAAAATGGTGGTTACTATGTTTTCGGTTAGTTAACAATGAGGGTAATGGGAGGAGGCGGGTCCATTTCTATTACACGATCAGATTGGCCAAATAATTAACACTAAGGGCATAAATACCATTTTAAAGATGGCGCACCCAGCTTCCTGATGACGCATGTGTGTATGCGAAACGCGTAGAGGCTTCCGGTGTAATTACGTACATCACTTCCTGTCATTAACGCGAATCAAAACGAGGCTTGGTGCGCAAGCCGGAAAAGAGGAACGAAGCGGCGCAACAGAGCCCCATAACAGCCCCATAACAGAATGCTGGATGTGAGCATTGTTTGTGTTTTTACTGGCTACAAATTAATCTCTTTTATAAACATACTGCGCAATGATAAATATTTAATTCTTATGAGATACCAATATTGGGCATGGGGAATTAAGGAATGTCTAGTGGCAAAATACCTGGAGCTCATTACTGCCGCCTCTGGGTAGCAAGCAATTGGTAGTCTGATCCAGCCTCTGGTGAGTATAGGGCCATGCATTTTTGGACCCTCTTGACTAAATGTCATGATACCATGTCTGTGTTGATACTTATTTGGTTCATTATACCCCCTACAGATGTACTACACACGCATCTACCCCTGATTTTGTTGGCTAAATGCACTCACCTCATTAAAGTCCCGGGGCAATTTCCTGTTTCCTGTTTTGTGTTGCATATATTGGGATGAAGGTGGTTTTCGGGTGACACCAGACCTTTTCCTTTTGGTCAACTAACTGGAGGAACACCAGGATAGTGGAGTGGTTATCCCTATATGAACCAAAGGCAAAACTTTTTCTAGGCTCTGGTAAGTGACCATTTTAGAAGGTGGTGGTGGCACAAGAAGTGGTGAAAAGTCATGATTATTCAGCACGGATGAGATTTGAAGCACATGAGCACTTTGAACATACATGTTAAATGGCAAAGGGACATTAGAGATTAATATTATATGTTCTATCGTTCAAAATTGTGATTCTTTTCTGATTGCACTTTACAATAATTGGCACTTTTATTGTCACGTTGCACTTTAATGAGTTAGGTTGGCACATAAAATATAAAGGTATAAACAACGTATTAGTGGTAATAGTATATAATCATTTGTTTGGATTAGCGCAGTTACACCATTTGAATACTTCAGCTGTACTATGGCTAGTGCCTTCCTAAAAATTAGCTTTATTCCAGAATTCTACTTTAAGTTTCAGTGATCTGACCAATACAATGCTGAAATATAATTGGATGTTGTTGATCATAACACATCGCTATTTGCACTTTAGAGGGCATTTAAGTGGACAAAGGTAGAGAAATGAAAAACTCTTGGAAACTATAATGGTTTTTGTAACGTATAAATCCCACACTACAATAAGTATCAGAAGAGGATTGTGGCTGCTGCCTAACCCTAAAACTTCACTAAGTGGAGTTAATTGGTAGAGATAGGGGAGGGGTAAAATGGCGCTGCCAAAACTAAAAATAAAAAATATATGTGTATTATGTCCTCTGAAAGTGATGTTGCATGTCCACAAATAAACATGTGTGCAAATCGGACCATATTAGTAAAAAGTGAAAAAATATATGAAATTATATGTGAAATACAAAAAATGTTGATACATACATATATATAGATATCTATATATATATATATATATATATATATATATATATATATAGATATCTATATATACTGAAAGGCCAAAAAAGTGTAGTACTCTTGATTCCTCAATTGGAAAAATTCCCATGAATATCACCCACAGTCCAGTAAATTAAGTTCTGTTTTTGTAAAATGGTGATTTCCAAAGTGACTTGTGCATAAATTGGATGCAAATGGTGATTCACTCGTGCTCCCCTCCTGGTTCCACACTCACCAAAAGGATGTACCCCTACAGGTGTAATGCGCATTCAAACAGAGTTGCCTCTGATCTCAGTGCCAGTGTTGATTCCTCTCACTCGATAGTCGTGCGGTAGGTTCACATATGGAAAGGATTAATACGCATAGCGTAAGTCCGTAAAAGGTATGAGTTTATTTTATCAAAACAATAGATAAATAAAAAACATACTTTCACTAGTGCAAAGCGATCAGTGCAATCGTATCAGTACAGAGTCTGAGACGCCGTGCATTCCACAGTCGAAATGTTAAAAACCGGTAGTGACGTGATCGCGCACCAAGCTCCGTCTTACGAGTTTCATCATAGGACGTCATCTGAAGGGGTGCCATCTTGGTGCACCTCACGTCTTAAATACCATGCGGTTACCATGCCAACAGATCACACTCTTCACCTGTCTGTTAATAATGCAGAGATCGAACATAGTCCCTCCATAACAGGCTAAAGTATTATGTCAACAATAATGAAATGTGTATACCACGTAAGTGTCACATCCCCATCTTATAATTAAATCCCTGGATGTATCAGTTAGGTTCCCTTTTATGAATATATAACATCAAGGTTTTTGGTCAGTTTTATTTGACATTTGTTTTAAAATGTTTACAAATGTGTAAAGTGGAGTTTTACACAATCCTTTTCATAACCTTTTTAAAATCTTTATTTTACAAATTATTATTTAATACAAGGTGCATCCATATTACTCTGTTTTCAGTGCATGTGGGGCTTTTTAAAAGGAAAACCCAGCACTAGCTCTGCACTTCACTGTTCTTGCAGAAAAAAATAAACACAGATGGGTGTATAACTTGATATCCAATTATTCAGGCATTTTGACAACACAGAATATTCACAGTTCAGAGAGGTGATAAGAGGTTTCTGTTACTTCACACTTGTCACTTACTTTACTTTACTTTACTTGTCACTTACATTTACTATGCAGTAAATGTGACCTTTTCACAAACAATATTTCATGTTTACCTGCCTATCTAATCTATATACAGTATATATAAGTGAACCAGTGCAAACCGTGTAAAATAAAAATTTACTGACTCAAACCTGTTTGCATGGTGTAATTTAGGTGTACAGGATTACAAATGTACCACAGTTGTAAAAACAACCTGTATAAATAGGTTATATTATTTCAACCATGTATATCAGACTAAAGTATACAAAATAGAGGCACACAATCTACCAAAGTAAATAGTTTACTATGTTTTGGAAGATTGGTGAGGCCTAACCTCCCACCAGGCCTTTATTGTCTCTGACCATGCCTGAAAGATCTCCCCCACTGACTATAAGGAGAACTTCCAACAAACAGACAGTAGGTTCACTTAGTAGACCAACAGTGAATAAGGCATTCAAAGTTTGGATTACTCCATTCCAGTACCTAAAAAGTTTGGAACATCTCCAAAGGAGGTGCAGCAGGCCTCCCTGGCCAGTACCCTACTTGGTACAGCCAGACTAAAGGATATAAAATAGAGGCACACAATCTACCAAAGTCTTTATAAATATTTCACTATGTTTTGAAAGATTGGCGAGGCCTGACCTCCCACCAGGCCTTTAATGTCTATGACCATGCCTGGAAGATCTCCCTCGCTGTTTGACTATAAGGAGAACTTCCAACAAACAGACAGTGGGCTCTCTTTGCAGACCAACAGTGAATACCGCATTCAAAGTTTGAATCACTCCATTCCAGTACCTAAAAAGTTTGGAACATTTCCAAAGGAGGTGCAGCAGGCCTCCCTGGCCAGTTCCCTACTTAGTACAGCTGGAGTCATTGCGTAGCTGTCAGGGAAACAGGCGCATCCCCATGCACAGTTCCATAAGGTCAGCTAACCAGCACAGGCAAGGTCGCGCTAATGCGCATCAGCGCACACGAAGGTACAATACCGTTACTAGACCCTGACAGTATAATCCAGCCATGTCAGAGGCCGACGGAGGTGACTCCCCGATGAAGGCTGTACCTCTACGGGTAGCTACTGCCGAAGCAACTCTACATTCCCTTCGTCAGGGTCAGCGCCCTGTGGAAGACTATAAGGTAGAGTTCCGCACATGGTCCACAGACTCTGGCTGGAATGAGGCAGCATTAAAGTACCAGTATCGAATGGGGTTGTCTGAGGCCCTCAAAGATGAGCTAGCCAGGCTACAGGTTCCATCCACACTAGAAGATCTCATCCAGTTAACAGTTCAGCTTGACAGACGTTTACGGGAACGTCAGGTTGAACGTGATGGGACCTCTTGCTCTACCCGGACACTGCCCCAAGTCCAGTCTGCACTGGCCCCCATACAAATGGGCATGTTCCGTCCAGCATTAACCTCTGAAGTAAAACTTCATCGCCGACAGGCAAAACTTTGTTTCTACTGCGGGGAATCAGGACATTTCATAGACAACTGCACCACAAGACCAAGAAAACTAACCCTCTGCACTCCGGTTCATCTTCAAGTAGCCAAGTCTTCCTCTGCTCATATCTCACTCCCTGTTACATTGCTAGTGGCAGGCAAAGAAGTTCACCTCCAAGTAATACTGGATTCTGGGGCGTGTAGTTGTTTTTTAGACTTGACCTTAGCTAAAAATCTTGCTATTCCGCTGAACCATAAGAAACAGAGACTGACAGTCCATCTGGCTGACGGCTCCATGCCGAGCTCGGATTATGTCACCCAGGAAACCGTACCTATCCTTACCATTACCAATTCAGGTCATTGGGAGTTTCTTAGATTCGATGTCTTAAGTTCCCCTATGTTCCCAGTCATCCTAGGAATCCCATGGCTACAAGCACACAATCCTCAGATTGATTGGTCCAAGAAGGAGGTATTTCTTACATCTTCCTATTGCCAACAACATTGTTTGGCCCCCGAATCCCAGGACTTTTCCAGTTGCTTAACTGTACAATCCACACCCAGTCCGGATCCTAATATACCAGCAGTTTACCTGGAATTTCTTGACGTCTTTGATAAGAAGAAAGCAGACACCTTACCGCCACATCGTCCTTACAATTGTCCCATCGAGTTACTGCCAGGAGCTACTTTTCCCTTTGGCCGTATATTCCCCCTTTCTGAGACTGAGCTTGAGACCCTGAGACAATATATTGACGAAAACCTTGAAAAGGGGATATATCCGTCCTTCCTCTTCCCCTGCCGGTGCCGGCATTTTCTTCGTCGAGAAGAAGGATAACACACTGAGACCATGTGTAGACTACAGGGAATTAAACAAGATTACCCTTAAGAACCGCTACCCACTCCCGCTCATCCCCGAGCTCTTTCAAAGGTTCCGCACAGCACACATCTTCACCAAACTTGACCTCTGTGGCACTTATAACCTCGTCCATATCCGAGAGGGGGACGAGTGGAAAACGGCTTTCAAAACAAGATTTGGACATTTTGAGTACCTGGTCATGCCGTTTGGGTTGTGCAATGCCCCGGCAACCCTTCAGCATTTCATTAATGATATCTTCCGGGAGCATTTAGATCACTTTGTTGTGGTCTACCTCAACGACATTCTTATTTTTTCAGCCACTCTGGAACTTCACAGAAAACATGTTAAGAAGGTACTGTGCATCCTCAGAACCCACGGGTTATTTGTTAAATCTGAAAAATGCGATTTCGAAAAGACTTCAGTTCAATTCTTGGGACTTATCATCACAACAGGTGGAATTGCCATGGATCCTCAAAAGGTGAAGTCTATCCTTGACTGGCCGGACAGGAAGGGTGTACAGAGATTCATCGGCATTGCAAACTTCTACAGAAGATTTATAAAGAATTTCTCCACCATTGTAGCACCCATTACTCAGACCACCCGCCAACATACCAAGTTTCAGTGGTCCGCAGCGGCACAGTCCGCCTTCGATCAGCTTAAGACCTTCTTCACTTCTGCCCCAATTCTACGACACCCTGACCCTGCTCTACCCTATGTCCTAGAGGTTGATGCCTCAGAAGTCGCCACAGGGGTGATTCTATCTCAGCGTCAGGGTCCCAAGGCATTGCTGCATCCCGTGGCCTTTTCCTCACGGAAAATGAGCCCTCCAGAGAGGAATTACGATGTGGGGGACCGGGAACTTTTGGCAATTAAGACAGCTCTCGGTATCTCCTAGAAGGTGCCACTCATCCCATCCTGATTTTCACGGACCACAAGAACTTAGAGTACCTCCGCACGGCCAAACGCTTGAGACCCCGACAGGCTCAATGGGTTCTATTTTTCTCTAGGTTTAATTTCCACATAACCTATCGCCCAGGGTCGAAGAATGGAAAGGCAGACGCCTTATCCCGGATGTTCCCGGACACTCCTGAAGAAATTGCACCCAGTACAATTTTGTCTCCCCAAAACTTTCTACTAATCCAACCTGACCTAAGATCCTCAATTGAGCAGGCCTCTAGTCAATGTACAGAAGCGGAAGCCAAGAGGGACTCCTATGGCACCAAGACAAGATTTTCGTTCCTCAGCAAGCCAAACTACAAATATTGAAGACCTTTCATGACCATCAGCTGGCTGGTCATTTCGGGGTCAAAAAACAACTGAGCTAGTTCAGCGGTCCCTATGGTGGCCCACTTTGAGATTGTAAAAAATATGTTAACTCTTGCATAATCTGCCAACAGAACAAGGGGTCCAACGCCAGGTCTTGGGGCTTTTTAAGACCACTGCCAGTCCCAGAACAACCATGGAAGAAGATTTCCATGGACTTCATCGTGGATCTGCCCCTCTCAGAAGAATTTACTACCATGTTGGTAGTAGTAGATCGCCTGTCCAAAATGGCGCATTTTTTGCCTATGAAAGGTACCCCCTCTGCCTTGGATACAGCAAAGATCTTTATTAAGGAAATTGTCCGATTACATGGATTGCCAGATAACATCGTATCAGATAGAGGGGTACAATTTACCTCTAGATTTTGGAAAAATCTCTGCAAACTACTTTCAATTGAGATATGCTTGTCCACAGCCTACCACAGAGTAACGGTCAGACCGAAAGGACCAACCAGACGCTAGAACAATATCTGCGGTGCTTCTGTTCTTTCTTTCAGGATGACTGGATTCAACTATTACCTTGTGCAGAATTTGCACATAACTCGGTACACACGTCTACCAACCAATCACCCTTCTTGGCGAATTAAGGCTTTCATCCTTCATTTTTACCCAACGTCATTCCGGAATCTTCAGTCCCAGCAGTTCAGGACAGAGTAGATTTCATCCATACAAATTACCAAATGCTCCAGGATACCATGAAGAAGGCCCAAGAAAAATATAAAAGACAATACGATAGAAAAAGAAGAGCAAACCCTACCTTCAAGATAGGGGATAAGGTGTGGCTCTCATCAGTGAACCTCAAGTTACCATGCCCATCTCGGACATTGGGACCCAAGTTCCTGGGTCCTTTTGAGATCAAACGTGAAATTAACCCTGTAGCTTTTGAACTTATCTTACCTAAATCTTTCAAAATCCATCCGCTTTTTCATGTTTCACTCCTTAAACATGTTGTTTCTATCCCTTTTCCAGGGAGAGAAGAAGTGCCCCCACCTCCGGTCCAGGTTGGAGATGAAGCTGAATTCGAAGTTGAATCTATCCTTGACTGTCGTCGGAGAGGTAGGACAATTCAGTTTCTAATTAAGTGGAAGGCGTATTCTGCAGAAGAGAACTCTTGGGAGCCTGCAAGACATGTGCACGCTCCTAGGCTGATACAGAGGTTCCGCAGTAGGTACCCCGGAAAATGGGCACATTTGGGCATCCGGAGGCTGCCCCTTGGGGGGGGGGGCATTGTCAGGGAAACAGGCGCATCCCCATGCACAGTTCCACAAGGTCAGCTAACCAGCACAGGCAAGGTCCCGCTAACGCGCATCAGCGCACACGAAGGTACAATACCGTCACCCAGTTCATGTTTCCTGTGGAAATAGGAAAAAAATACTGCGCTGCCTCTATACAAAAAAAAACCCCAAAGAGCAGCAGTTTAACTGTGGGATACACACCAAAAAATACCAAATATATAGAAAAAAACTGCGCTATACCATAGATTGAATGTGAATATACATAAATGAATCATACATGTCATGAGATGATGAGATATTCCTCTCATGGAATACCAACACTAAAGAAATCAAAAAGGTGCAATGATCAAATAAATCATTAAGGATCAGTGACAAACAATGCAAATAGAGCTGTGAATCAATATATGCATACCAGAGTTCATGAGTGATCTTGACTGAAGAAAATCAGAAACCTCTAGTGAAAGTGAGGAGCGTCCCAAAGAAAAAGCCCCTCAATGCTCTATGGAGAGGACTTGATTGTGAAAACTGCATTAAAACACCGCTCACAGTGATCCTTCACCACATAGATTTTGCGCTTACCACAAAGCAAGCAGTAAAGGCTTGTGTGCAGACCCAAGCGCAAAATCTATGTGGTGAAGGATCACTGTGAGCGGTGTTTTAATGCAGTTTTCACAATCAAGTCCTCTCCGTAGAGGGGCTTTTTCTTTGGGACACTCCTCACTTTCACTAGAGGTTTCTGATTTTCTTCAGTCAAGATCACTCATGAACTCTGATATGCATATATTGATTCACAGCTCTATTTGCATTGTTTATCACTGATCCTTTATGATTTATTTGATCATTGCTCCTTTTTGATTTCTTTAGTGTTGGTATTCCATGAGAGGAATATTTCATCATCTCATGACATGTATGATTCATTTATGTATATTCACATTCAATCTATGGTATAGCGCAGTTTTTTTCTATATATTTGACATGTTTCCTGTGGCCCTTACTCTGTTGAGGCAAATGTATTAAATGCTTGATTAAAAGTTAATCACAAATGTGTGAGATTAGGCCTTTGGTGTTTTCTGTGCTAGCCACAGTGTCAGATACAATGATTCAAGCAGAGGCGGCTCTCTAATTAGGCAAATTAGGCAGTCGCCTTAGGCCTCGCACTCTCAGGGGCCTTGCGGCCGCTTAATTTGCCTGAGGTGTGTGAGGGAATGTCCCCCAGTCAGTGTCCCCACTGAGCGAGCCGGATGGATGAGCGAGCCGGGCCGGTAGAGAGTCTCTATTATACAACCGCAGCGCTGCTATATTACCAGCGCCGCGCCGATCTGAAGTCTCTTCCCTCTGCCACTCTTGGCACTCTCCAGTGCCCCCTCTCAGTGTCCTCCAGCACCGCCTGCAGACAGATTATAGAGGTGGAGCTGCCAGCCACTGCTGAACCCAGGAGGGATGCATGCACATGCAGGAGTTCGTTCTGTGACAGGACAACGGATGTGTGAAAGGAGGTGAGCTGGCAACTTTGTGGGAGAACTTGAGACTTGTGTGCAGGGACTTGAGATGGGGGACTGGGCAGTGAGAGCAGTGTCTGCAGCAAGGTGGGAGGCCAGTTCTGGTGCTGTGCTGCTTATTTCAGTTGCTCCATGCATGCCACTGCAAGATGGCCTCTGCAGTGATGGTGCAATAAATTAGGATTAGGGCTCATTCACACCATATACCACTTTTCTACCATGTGCACCCGTCTCATATACATACTATTCCCCCACCATACACTCTGCACCCCTCTCCTGTACAGACTACCCCCCACCATACACTCCACACCCCTCTCATCTACATACTACCACCCCACCATACACTCTGCACCCCTCTCCTTTAAAGACTACCCCCACCATACACCCTGCACCCCTCTCCTGTACAGACTACCCCTCACCATACACCCCGCACCCCTCTCATGTAAGACTACCCCCCAACATACACTCCACACCCCTCTCATCTACATGCTACCTCCCACCATACACTCCGCACCCCTCTACTGTACAGACTACCCCCCACCATACGCTCTGCATCCCTCTCATGTACATACTACCTCCCACCATACACTCTGCACCCCTCTCATGTACATACTATCCTCCCCCAACATACACTCTGCACCCCTTACATGTACATACTACCCCCCCACCATACACTCCGCACCCCTCTCATGTACATACTAGCCACGGTCATACCCTCCACTATCCTCTCCTACACATCATTGTACAGTGCCATCATAAAAGCATCATGGGGCAAAGTAATGCACTGGGGCCCCTACTAGGGAGATGGTGACCTGTGGCATATACAGTAGTGTGGCTAAATTATGCTACATATTGGGCATGGCTTTTTAGTCTGATAAGAAATTTTAGTCTGATTTTTTTTTTTTTTTTTTTTACAATTGTTTTATTATTTTTATATAACTTTAAAAAAAATTTACAATTTTTGGTGAGAGTTTTTGGTTTCTTTTGTGAGATATCAGAGGTCTAAACAGCCCCCTCAAGTCTCACTTTTGAAACAGAGAAAGGGACTGAGTAAACACATTCCCCAGTCCATTTCTCTGCACTGCAGATGAATGATCAGGAGACAGATGCTCCTGTTAATTCATAAACTGAAGCAGAGTAAACACAGTTTTGAATACAGTTATTTTTTATCGCTTGAACTTTTTCCCATTATGGGCGTGAGTGGGGCCTCATGTCTAAGTTTTGCCTAAGGCCTCACAACGCCTAGAGCCGCCTCTGGATTCAAGGTATATATGGCTTGCAATTTGTTCTGTGCTCATAAAGTGTGCTGTAGCTGTAGGTATTTCTAAAGGACTTATTGCTAGTTTTGAAACACTTCCAAAGCTGTTGTAAATATTTTGGGATCCTATTTTTTATATAGTGATGAAATAATGTTCCACACTAGGAATGCCTCTAGTTGATAACCTTCTGAGAGAGAGTTTGTTATGCCATACAGGAGTAAATCTGGAGAAATGCTTAATATGGTTGTAAACCTCAGTCATGAAATCTAAACAAAGCACATTTATCTATAGTGTTTACTTTGCTCTCTCCAAAGATCTAGGTGTGGTTTCTCTCTGGTGCTTTGTTCCTCTGTTATCCTCTGTTATCAGCATGAGTCACTTCTGAGAAGTTTTCCTGAGAAATTAGATAAATTTGTCTATTTAGAACACAGCTCTGTATGCTTCCTTCGCTTCTGTGTGCTGTGGGAAGGGGGGTGTGTGCCTTTCCTCCAATCATCTCTCATACACTGCAACTGCAGCTCTCCACACCCTCCTCTGTGATACTAACAGATGAAGAAGGATTTTAACAGGATTCTGCCCTTTTAAATTGGTGTAGGGAAGAGAAGACTGCAGATAAACAAGTACACCTTGTGTAGGAGGATTTGTTTTATCTCTGTGTATCATCTGAGGCTGTTCACTTGGTGGATACACACTGGGTATATGTGAGGGTTTACAACCACAAAGATGCTTAGAGGCATCCAACACATTCCTCATGGGATACCATGCAGAGTGGCTAGCATAGATTGAAAGTAATTATTGTTTTTATGGAGGTGCAGAGGTTTTTGATCCTAAAATAATGTAAAAATAAAATTTAGGATGCAGCTGAGCAGCTGCTGATTTCCAATCCATAAGGTGTTGTAAATGAAAGGCAAGAAATTACAAAGTATCCATTAACTAAGGGCAGAAAGGCCTCTCTGATCACATGAATATTGAAGAGTTCTGAAACTGATTTTGGGAGCCTTTTTAGACCATATCGCTGAATGTCCCAGTAGTACAAAGTACTACAGTGGAATTCAGCAAGGTGCATTGTGGAAAACCATTCTGAGCAGACTATGAATGGGAGATTGTACCAGGTAGTGCTTTTATTTTTAAACCATTTGAGCAAAAGGAGATTCAAGAGAAGTATTCTGTAATTTATGAAGAAATATTAATGCCCAGATATTTGAATTCAGTAACCTCTTGAATATAAGGCAGCAGGCCTGTAAAAGGGCATGACATGAGATCGATTGGAAACTCATGGATTTGCCAAGGCTAATAAGGTGCAGTAACTCATGAATTCTTCAATAATGGACAGTGCTGAGCAAGGAGGAAGGAGTGTTAGCCAACAGTACATAGTTACAGTATATTGTTACAAAGTTAATCTGGTTGAAAAAAGACACAAGTCCATCCAATTAAACCCACAGAAAAAAGAAAATACAAAAACACACACAAATTGAAACCTCCATAAACACAATCCTATACCCACTGTTGATCCAGAGGAAGGCAAAAAAAAAAAAAAAAAACAATTCAGAATGATCCAATTTGCTCCAGAGGGGGAAAACAATTCTTCCTGATCTCCTGAGAGGCAATTGGATATGTCTTCAATCAACTTTACCTATAAGTATTAGAATCCAGTTATATTTTGTGCATTTCGGAAAGAATTCAGGCCTTTTTTAACCACTTGACCTCAGGAAGATTTTACTCTGTTCATGATTAGAGCATTTTTTAGCTATTTGGCACTGTGCTACTTTAACTGGCAATTGCATAGCCATGCAACACTGTATGTAGATAACATTTATGTCATTTTTTCACACAAATAAAGGCCTTCTTTTGGTGGTATTTGATCACCGCTGTTTTTTTTTTTTTTTTTTTTTTTTTTTTTTTAGTGATATAAAAGAAAAAAGATGGAAAATTGTAAAAAAAAACCCAATATTTTTTATTTTCTGCTATAAAACATATCCAATAAAAAATTAACAAAACCAAAGAAAATCCCAGCTCAGCTTACCAATCAGCCTGCTAATCAACAGGCTGGTCAGTAAGTTGAGCTGGAAATTTCTTTGGTTTTGTTTTGCATGCGTTGCCCTTCCATGTGCTTCTTGCTGCAAAGGATAGTTACAGGTGAGGGCAGTGGCCATTTGTTTGTACTGTCAATAGAATCTTAAAAATGAAATGTCTTCATGAATGTAGGTCAAAACGTATTCTGCTACATGTCTTGTATTGAGTCTGATATTGATACTGGAATTTTTAGTTATCTTTTTGTATACTAGTAATGGCGGTGATCAGCGACCTATAGTTGGACTGTGATAGTATGGCAGGCAATCTGACACTAGGGGACACTAGCTGGGGGTACACTTACTGACTAAATGACACTGACATCAATAGTGACACTATAAACAATGATCAGTGCTAAAAATGTACACTGTCACTGTACTAATGACACTGGCTGGGAAGAGGTTAACATCTAGAGGCAATCAAGGGGTTAAATATGTGCCTAACTATGTGTGATGTGTGTGTTATGTGGAGCTTTTACTAAGCGATCTTGCTGTTTTTTTCCTTGCTTTGCAGGGAATAAAAAAAAAACAAGATCACCTGTCACTATTCAGAGCTCTGCGTTTTTTACAACACAGAGCTCTCTTTCTCTGGATGATGGAGCTGATCAGTGGGTGCCGGCGGACTTATTACAGCACAGCCGAGTTGGTGGGCAAGTGTGCGCACACCCCCTACCCAGAAGTGCTGAATTATGTGTCAGATACGTGATCCAGTGCTGTGAGGCCGCTTTGTCTTCATACTTCTAAGCAAGGTGGCCGGCAAGCGGTTAAGACAATCTACTGAGCTGGCCAGAACCAGCTCTTGGGGAAATCTATTCCACATTCTGTGTCCTTCTAATGAAACCCTCCACCTGCCTAGATTGACCCATGACCCATGAGTAGCAGGGGGTTTGATTGCTAGAGCCATTAATATAGGAGATGGGAGATAGCCCTGACAGGTGCCCCTTTGAAGTGTAAAAGAGCAGGAATGTGTTGTTGACTCTGACAGAGGCTTCTGAATTTGCATGTCAGTTGTATCCATTGTAGGAAATGGGGACCAAAATCATATTTCCCCAGTACTCTCTAGAGACATCCTCATTCTATGCTATCAAATGCCTTGGCAACATTTAAAGCTAACAAGGCTTATTGACTTCATTTTCTGTGGTGATCTGTAGGTTAAAAAAGACCTTGAAGATGTTGATCGTGGTGGACTTGGCTGACAAAAACCCAGTTTTGTTTCAGGTCAACAATACTAGAGATAAGAAGAAGAAATAAACCCATAGATGCCTGCAAAAGAGGATTTCTATAATTTTTTAGTAGGACCACAACGATAGCCTCTCACAGAGATGTCCCCAGAATGCTGATATGCATTGCCTCATTAAAAATCATAAGTAAAGTAAAGAGAAGTTACTCTTTACACTGTTTATATCTGGAGGCTGTCTACCTGAAGCCTTTCCTGTTAGGAAAACTAGCCACTGCAGCCTCCAGTTCATCCAGAGTGTGGGGGGTATCCATGTCCTTAGAGGACGGTTGGGGTAAACTAAAGCTATTCAAGAAAAATTCAAGTCCTTCTATGTTGTATCATAAATATGTTGCATATGTGGATTAATAAACGTTCCAAAAGATCCTTTGGACCTTAGAAGGGTCATTTAACTCTACCCTATATGCATCTGTAATTGCACCTTCAATTACTAAGAATTGGTGTTGCACATTTCCAAGCTATTCACTCTTTCCCTCAGTCCAACACACTTATCTCTGAAAAAAAATGTTTGTTATAGGTCTTTTGCCAAGAGACAATGTTCAGCATGGACTGGACTGTAGAGATGTTCAGGTGAACTGCATATCGGGATTGGAATTGGAGTTGCAGGACGCATTAGCCACCAGGGCCCACTGACCAATGTCCTCTGCATAGCTTAATGTGGCTAGCCTTTTTAATAGGGAGACCACTAAGGTATGCTTTAAAATAGAAATGGGTCAAACCCCCCTGGTTCAGTTCGTGACAGAACTTTCAAACATCGCAAAAGTTCAGAGCCAAGCAACAACCCCATTAAAGTCTTTGGGACTTGAACTGGAAAAACCAAAAGTGCCCATTTTGAAGGCTTATATGCAAGTTATTGGGCATACAAAGGGTATGGGGGTCTGGGTACTGCCCTGGGGGACATGTATCAATGCAAAAAAAGTAAAACAAAAAGATAAAGATGAAAAACTCCTTTAAATATAGTGTCTGGGGGTCCCTTAATCTGCCTGTAAAGTGGTGCATCTGTCCCCTGTATAGAACCTACTGCAGAATGTCTTTGCTTGGGCGATAGAGGATGAGGAGGATGAGGATAGTTTAGTAAGCCAGTCCACCGCCTCCTCTGCATGCTGTGGTTGGATAGCACTGGCAACATCAATAAACAGAGAAAATGGTGCCCTGCCTGAGGGCAGACCACGTCCACCTTTGCCTGTGGACACATGCGCTGCTGGGCCCCTCACAGTGGCATGGGAACATCTGCCTCTCCTTGTTGTCCTCACAGACATGATGGGGGGGCTTATTACCAAAATGTAATAGAGACAGGGAAATATGTAATTGGATGCACTTTAATCAATGGAAAGTGGTGTTTGGGGCACTTTAACTTGAGGACTGCTGCTGACAGAAATGTCACTTCAATATACTGCAGTAAAACTGCACTGATGCACTTCAATGTGCTGCAGTAAAATTGCACTGACACACTACAATATACTGCAGTAAAACTGTACTGATGCACTACAATATACTGCAGTAAAACTGCACTGATGCACTACAGTATACTGCAGTAAGACTGCACTGACGCACTTCAATATACTGCAGTAAAACTGCACTGACGCACTACAATATACTGTAGTAAAACTGCACTGACGCACTACAATGTACTGCAGTAAAACTGCACTGATGCACTTCAATATACTGCAGTAAAACTGCACTGACGCACTTCCATACACTGCAGTAAAACTGCACTGACGCACTACAATATACTGCAGTAAAACTGTACTGCTGCACTACAATATACTGCAGTAAAACTGCAATGAGGCACTACAATATACTGCAGTAAAACTGCACTGACGCACTACAATATACTGCAGTAAAACTGCACAGACGCACTACAATATACTGCAGTAAAAATGCACTGACACACTTCAATATACTGCAGTAAAACTGGCCTGACACACTTCAATATTCAATATACTGTAGTAAAACTGCACTGATGCACTACAATGTAGTACAGTAAAACTGCACTGATGCACTTCAATATACTGCAGTAAAACTGGTCTGACACTACACTGACACACTTCAATATACTGCAGTAAAACTGCACGGACGCACTAAACTGACGCTGCACTATCACTATATTCACACTACACTGACACTCTACACCCACAATAGAATCACAATAGCACACTAACTCGATAGCAGCAATAAACAGAGCCCTGTTTTATCTATCTCCACTCCAATATCACACTGCAAATGGCTCCTCGGAACCTTTTATAGTGTGGGGTGGGTCTATGATCAATGAGCCATGATTGGCCTAAGTCATCATAACTTTCTCCAATCATGGCTCTGACAGTGTTCTGGGCACTGATTGGGCAAAGTCTTCATTGCTTTAGCCAATCAGGGCTTAGAATATACTGGCAGTGCCCAGTGCACTGTGGGGCATTCGGCGGGCCGAACAAACAGTTGAAAGCCCTGCCAATTCGGGTGTTCACCGCAACAGCCAATATTCGGGCTAAACTTATGCTTGGCCCGAACCATTCACCCAACACTACTGTCAAAGTGTTCTAATTTGTATTCTGGGAAGCTGTAGAGGTGTTTGCGTGCTTAAAGCGGGTTAGTTTCAATGATATGTGAGAGTAAGTGGGAAACGGCATTAGCCAGAAATAGTTTAATTTCTACAATATACAGGTCATTCCCTGTAAATGGTCACTCCCTGGGGAAAGTGATCCATGATAACCCTGGTTACAGAGCAGGCAAAGGGAATAATGTCTTCCATTCCCAGCGCCAGGTCATCCTCAAAAATGAGTGTTGAGTTTTTGGAATGCAAGTATATTCTCTTGCATTCATAACAAATGCCAGAGATCTATCAACACACATTTTTCTATGTGCCTAGTGCAGTTTAGCCACTGGCAGGGTGTTTGTGGGGTAAATAGTGGGGTTAAGCATGTACATGTTTGTGTAGCCAGGTGCTGGGCTATAGCAATATGGAGATGGAGACATTGCTCTTAATTCTACTCTCCCTCTACTGAGATACTGATGTTTTGCTGCACCATCCTCCTCCAACCAGCAGGGGGAGAGCTAAAGCCACGCAAGCCCATAGACTTCAATGCAGAGCATTGAGAATTCTTATGCCTCATACACACGGTCGGATTTTCCGACGGAAAATGCTCAATGGGAGCTTGTTGTCGGATATTCCGACCGTGTGTAGGCTCCATCGGACATTTTCCATCGGAATTTCTGTCACACAAAATTTGAGAGCTGGTTCTCAATTTTTCCAACAAAATCCGTTGTCGTAAATTCCGATTGTGTGTACACAATTTCAGCGCACAAAGTTCCACGCATGCTCGGAATCACTGGCTATTGAACCTAATTTTTCTTGGCTCGTCGTACGTCTCCGCGTTCTTGACGTTCGGAAATTTCTGACAAGATTTGTGCGAACGTGTGTATGCAAGACAAGTTTGAGCCAACATCCATCGGAAAAAATCCATGGATTTTGTTGTCGGACTGTCCGATCGTGTGTACACGGCATTGGAGTGGTAGCATCAGGGAAATAACAATGATGTCCATGGTGGGGCTGCTAACAGACATTACCGATGAGTTCCCACGCGCATGCATGGTAGAATTGCTGTTTGGTGCATGCGACAGAACGGGACGGCGCGGGCGTGGTGGCACGTGCATAACGTGATTGACCTCTGATGGCCTATAAAAGGCTGCCTAGGATCTTCTCTCATTGCTGGATTGTCTTCAGCTCTCTCTGAGTTCCTGAACCCGCATCTGTTTCCTGTTATCTTGCTGTGACCCGGATTGTTCCCTGACCTACTCTGATCTTCTCCTGGCTCTGACCCTGGCTTATCCAAAGGACTACTCCTCTGCCTAAACCTGCCTGCTTGCCTGTGTATGACCATGGCTTGTCTCAAGGACTTTGCTTCTGCCTGAAACCACCTGTTACCTGTGTATGACCCCGGCTTACCATACGGACTTGCCTCTGCCTGAAACCCACCTGTTTACATGTGAATGACCCCGGCTTGCCTCAGAGACTTTACTACTGCTAAACCTGTCTGTCTACCTGTGTATGACCCTGGCTTGCCACACCAACTTCTCTTAAAGCAGTCCCAGCTGATCACCAGTGTTGGATCCTCAGAAAGGCCTATACTGAGTCCTCTGGATACCCTACAATCCTGTCATCACTCATTAAGGACTATCTCCAGCACTTCTGCTACATCCACAAGTAGCCTGCAAGTGATCATCAGCTCAAGTCCTTCACACCCTGCTGGCAACCTGTGCCTCTTTGAGCATTATACCCACTGTTCCACCCTCAGCTGCAAGGGGAGCCTTTCTCAGCATCTTGGCCTCGGATAAGGTATGTGACAGGTAGTTTGAGACAACAGCCATATATTGGCTACACTATAATGGTTGCACTACAGATATGCACTTTGCAGTGGGAGAAGCAGAGAGTTTATTTTTATGAAACTGCTTGGGAAAGCTTTTCCAATTAGCACTGTGGGAGTTAGAGGGAGAGCACCTCTGTCTGCATATTCACCTGCCAGCTGGAGACCAAACATGCAGAAGTCTGAGCCTTAGACTGGAAGGGAGGGCACTGGGGCAGTGCAGCACCACCCACATTGCAGCACCTGCACCACTGCTGCAGGGAGAATGGAGCATCCACTCTGCTTCCCACAACTGATCACCGGGGGCTTTTGGGGAAAGATGGAGGGGGCCCCACTTCTATAGCAAGAGGTCACCATAGCATCCTTAGGATCAGTGAGAAGGCTATTCACCCATTGGTGATACTGCTAGCAGGGACTGAGTCAATGAGAGCTAGACACCAAGTGTACCCAATCCATACCGAACCCATACTCCACTCTATACCGCACTTATTCTAAACCTAGACTGCACCTATACCAACCATATAGTATATTGTATTATACCAAACCGTATTATACCAAACCTTTACTGCATCTGAACCATATCTACCTTGCACCATGCACATTTATTTGGTTAGTGAGCAGGCCATACTGGTGTAGGGATCCTCTGCCATCTACTGTCTGTATTTGTAAATAGCATCTTTGCTTATTAATTACCACAGGGTTGGTTGTTTACAGGCAGGTACTTCCTGTCCCTGCTAACTGGATCAGAAATCCCAATTGGAGGACTGTGATGTTATATAAGGTGGAGTATCCAGAAAGTAGACACAAATAACTAAGCAACACGATATTATATACACAAGTGATGCTGTATTTTCACCCAGACCAGCTTTCCAAATGTGTATCTACATCCTTGTGACAAAATTATTTCTGTTCTACTGTTATTATCTCACATGCACAGTGGCAGATAGCCCCCCCCCCAAAAAAAAAGGGCTATACTTTTATTTGTTTTTTTCTGTTTTATGTGTTTTTAATTGTAAGAAATAATATTGGTACACTTTATCAGAATGCAATGTACAAAAACATCATTATCTAGTTGTTCAGTACGCACAGCAAACTAAAATTAAGCTGTATGCATTAAGAATTGATGTGCAATTTGCTAGATTGGATCAGGGATTCTGTTCAATGTGTGTATACACATCTCCGCACACATGTAAAGCAGCCACTTTATCCATATTTTGTTTGTTTCATTAAAATAGGCCCTCCATGTTTAATTGCCAATATACCTGCCTTTGTGTACAATGTTGTGAATAAAAGGGAACACTCGAGAGGAGGAAGTGGCTGCACACCCCGGATAGTTCAGAAAAAAGGGAATTCTCCCCCAGGAGGAAGGGGTTTTCTAGGCAGCAAGTAATGTATGGGGGTGACACTCAATTTGAAAGGAATAATTTTTATTGAAACATAGGACAATAGAGTAAAAAACATGAGCTGTGGTACAGAAGAAATTTTAAAAGCGCAGGAGCGCATATAAAACTACACACAATTATACAAATATTCAAGCGCTTGGATAGTGCTGACGCGTTTCGACCCCATCGGGTCTTCTTCAGAGGATATGTATGCGCTGTAGAAAAAGTTTACATGCATAAAAATGGTATCAGTTGTATCAATCAATTGTATCAAAATTATGTACAATAGATGTGAAGATGCAAAAAACAATTTAAAGCATAGTTACCAATCATGTGTGTATAGCCATTTCTCCTGAATCTGAAACTTTCAAAAGACCTCCACCATCCAGCCCCAGCCCGGATCCCCCCGGTCTGTCAGTACCCCAAGGGAAAAGGCCGAGCACAACTGCGCAACTTACGGTGGATTACACTTGTGGAATGCCCTATAGTTGGTAAGGGGCGTGTGGGCTAGCGGCACCTGCGACCTGGACATCAAGCAATGACACTAATTAGTGCTTATAAAAGGAATATAATTATGATTTAATTCAAAATGTGTATACTTGAGTTGGTTAAATGATAATGATCATAATTTTAACCAAGTTGAGTCTGTTGTGCCTAATTGTCACAGCAATTAAAATGATAATTATATGTACTTGGTAGTCAAGAAATAATAACATGTATCCAGGTATACCCAGGAAAGGAAAACAAAAATGGTGCAAGTGGAAAAAAAAGGGGAGAAAATTGTGAAAAAGAAGAAGAAGAAGAATGTTGAGGGGAGTGAAACACATAGCGACCTGTGGGGATGGGTGGGGAAGGAAGGGGGGGTGGGAAAATAAATAAATAAATAAATGGGGAAGGGACAAGGGGGGAAAGAAGTGTGGGGAAGAAACATAAGGGAAAAAGAGAAAAGGGAAAAAAGAAAAGAAAGAAAGACATGCTAAAGAAAAATTTTTATTCATTCAATTTTTATTCATGTAAACTTTTCCTACAGCGCATACATATCCTCTGAAGAAGACCCGATGGGGTCGAAACGCGTCAGCACTAACCAAGCGCTTGAATATTTGTATAATTGTGTGTAGTTTTAGATGCGCTCCTGCGATTTTAAAATTTCTTCTGTACCACAGCTCATGTTTTTTACTCTATTGTCCTATGTTTCAATAAAAATTATTCCTTTCAAACTGAGTTTCACCCCCATACATTACTTGCTGCCTAGAAAACCCTTCCTAAATGCTAAATGCTTGGCTGTGTCTGACTTCGATAAGCTTCAGTCACAGTTCTTGAACAAGAATGCTATAAATGGGTGTCAGGACTATTTATCTCTATATTCATTCTGGGTAAAGCTTGGTACACACTATGAGTTTTTTTTTTCCTTTCAACCCAACGGGTTAAACGAAAAAAAACTGTCAGCTCCAGTCAGAGCCGCTGTACTAACAATCCAATGTTAGTACAGCGACCCCCCGACCAGAACACCCTGATCAGAGCTGATTGGGAGCTGGTCGGCTGCTGGTTTTCCAGCATGCTAGTCCAACAGAAGCCGGCCAAACGTCCAGCTTCTGTCAGACCGGCTGCCCTACACATGGGCCGAATGTTCAGTGGGCTGAAGGGTTAATAAAAAATGTCCGATGTCGCCCGGCAATCGACCAGTGTGTATGGGGCATAAGTGACTCAGACAATGGCAGCTTCCTGTAATCTCTCATGACAGTGTCCCTTTAAGGCATTTCTGCTCTTTAATAAAATGATTCAGTATATTGCAGTAAATACCCCAATAATTTTTTTTTATTTTTATAGTATTCCAGTAATGCCAATTTAATAGAGATTGTGTGTTCTCAGTTTAAAACAAAAACAAAGAACTACAGTATACTTACCTGTACTTTGCTCAACATTTATACATGAAAAGAAAAGCTATGCCATAAAATGTGTATGTCTGTGCATTTTTATATGCAGTGACTTTAATTTATATTCCCAGTGGTCTTGTAAATTTGCTTGCTCTGGAGGTTTAGGTCAGCTAAAGGTTTGCTTAATCCCCTCCTTTTGATTTTAGCTTGGCTGTGATTTCGTAGTCCTCATTTGCGGTTTGTTAGTATGCAAACACATGCACAGCAACACAGGCCAGGGGAGATGGCAAAGTCTTAGTAAGTGCAGTATGCTGAAATAGCACAATGTAGCATAGCATAACTTTCCATAAAACTGTCACAGTTTGATATGTATGGAACACCAGTACGTGCTGTCATCACTTTGATGTGATAGGCACTTATAAAACTTCAGATTTGCTGGACCATGTGTTTTCAGACAGATAACTTTTGTCACAAGTTATTTAAGTGAAAAATGGCTTTGGCTAAATGGCACATGAAGGGTCATCAAACCGAAAATTAGTCTGGCATGAGTTGGATCATGCATCTGATGTATTAAATTGATCCAAAGAGAGCAAGTTTATTGTAACTGATCAGTCAAGATGAACATTATTTTGAAGCTCTTTTGGGCAATCTCCAATAATTTAGAAAAACTCTGCTCTTCTAAACTAGCTTGGTGCACTGCATATGAGTTGTGTCTTGCTGTTCTCTGCCAGACTTAATATATCACAAGAGAAAATAGCAGAGTCAGCATTAGATCACGATAGATGGGATCTGTAGAACACGCAGTTCTTATTTAGAGGCTATTAATCCGAAGTCCACTAAAACTGAGCTAATCATGCCATGTTACAATCATTTTCAATATCTAATCATCCATTTTTGTGATGCTTCTATACTCCATGTGAATATATTTAAGGTAAATGTAAATGAAATCACCTAAATTTCATATAGGATTAATCATGTTAAGGTAATTTATAAAAATAACTTTCCATATTGTTAAATCTGCAAATTTTATTACAAACAGGGTTAGGCCCTCATGAACACAGGCACATGAGGCCATACAACATAAACTGAGGTCGCATTTCCATGACTGGGAGAGTATAACCGCCCATGGTAATGAATGGCTGCACACAGGGCCACTGATAGAAATTGTGGGGCCCTGTACAGCCTACCTGATGGGGCCTCCTTCAGCCCCACCCTCAAGCCCACCCCCAGCCCCATCCCTGGCCTCTCCCCCGACCCCGCCTCGAAAAAAATGGATGGGTACGGCTAGACGGTGTTAGTAGAGCAGTGGACAGTGTCAGTAGTTTTATATTTTCTTTTATTTATACGTTTTTTACAAATGTATTTATTTATATTTGGATCATATCAGTAGGGCAGTGGATGGTGTCAGTAGAGAAGTGGACGTTGTCAGTAATTTTTCATTTTTATTTCATTTTATTTTCTTACTATTTTTTTAAATTGTTTTTACAATGCTTTCTTTTTTTGAGGGGGGGGGGGGGGGTGGACTGTGTCAGTGTTTTTTTTTATTTTACTTTTACAATTTAATATTTATTTATTACAATTCTTTTTTTTTATATCAGCCCTGTTAGGGGGGGCTTTGGTGAGATATCAGGGACTAAACAGACCCCTGACATCTCCCCTTTGAGACAGGAAAAGGGACTGAGGACACATATTCCCAAATTCCTTTTCTCTGCAGCCTCAGTTGCACTGAATATGAATGAACAGGAGACAGTGGCTCCTGTTCATTCATAAACTGAAGCATAGCAGACACAGTTTATGATGCTCTAGTATATAATGAATTGAACCACTGAAGGTCAAAAATAATAATTGCCTTCAAAAAGTTGCCAACATCCCGAATTTAGTGGAAAAAATAAGACCCTTGGGTTAGGGAACTTATATACCCCCCAGTATAATGGGACTTTGTAGGCGAACCATACAATTGGATTAGATAAAAAGTGTTTTATTTATTTGAAAAAACATAAAAACAAGATACATTTAGAAATGGATCTCAACAAGAGTATTTATACAATAAAATTTGCTTTCATGTAATAATTTTTGTATACTTCCATTAATAATAAAGTGTTTTCTCTAGAAGCCTGACATGTTTCAGGACGATGTCCCTTCTTCAGAGGCGTATTGCAGAGAGAAAAGTCGCATATATAGGAGATACATTCTGAAATAACAAATGAAAATAATTTGCACAAAGGTAACACTATGAACCACAAAAGGTTTAGTAACCCGACATCCCACCATGTCCACCATACATACCAATAAAAGGTTTTCAAGAATGAAAGATACATATATGAATATGCACCAACATGCAGTTTGGCATAAGGTAGCAGATTATATCTTTTTGAATAAAAAGCGCACTGGTTGTCGGCTGATCAGCCAGTGTGAGATAATGGTTATCCGTCGGCTTCAGAAATGGCCTCGTAAAGGCCCCCCAAAAAGGGAGGACAACCCCGTTAGGTCCCAGATTGACCTTTAAGAAGGAAAGGAAAATAAACTTTTAGGTGATTTTCTCAAAAAACCGCCAAAAAACCATACATTTGCATATATCCTATATATATTTTGTTATCCATTCACCCAAAATAAAGGGGAACCTTTTTCCTTCATTTTTACAAAGACTATAAGGACCATAGAGTGTAGCTAGTATTTCAGTATTTCAAGATCACACTCTCTAAAATATAGAGGAGAAGGCATACAGACAGGCCTGCTGGATTAATAATGAACCCTTTTATATAGAAATGAGAAATTAAATTAAATTGATTGATTAATCATGTAAGTAAACCATTGGTCAAGTAAGTATGGAGCAAGCAAGTGCAAAGGAGTATGACAGAGTATGCTCGATTTTATCTCACATAAGAAGGTATTTTGCAGGAAAGTAAATCGTCCAGTTCAAGGAGAAAGAGATTTGAGTCTTACTTACTTGTTAAGTACAGGGATGGTGCATAGGCAGCTGGAGCAGAGAGCGTCCTGAAGCTTGGGTGGTGGGATAACACACTGGGCAGGACGCCAGGACGCGGCTTAAATAGCCACCAGCGCCTGCGTAGTGAGATTCCAGACGGAGGTGTCAGCAGAGGAAGAGATATCACTCTGCAGTGTGCGCATGCGTCAGACGAAGCAGCGCACACAGGGAGGGCGGACCTACAGAGATCCTAGGAAAAAGGAAACTCCGGAGTCACGCCGTCCCTGGGGGCGGCGTTACTGCGCATGGCGCAGCGCATGACAACATCCTGTCAAGCTGGTGCTTGTAATGATATGGGATTGGGCTAAAACATTAAGAAAGGAGGAGAAAGTAACTATTGCTATGGCGACTAAGGATACAATCATGCAAACGAAGAGAGAAGAAAAAGGGGGAGGGGAGAGGATAAACAAAAAAGGCAATAGGAGGAAAGCAGAAAAAAGAGGAAAGGAAAAAAAAAAAGAAAAAGGGGGGAAATAAATTAGATGACTAAAAAGAGGGATGCATGAAAGATCATGTCAAGGAATGTATATAAAGAAATAAAAAATGAAAATTGAAAGATGTGAATGAAAAAATGTGTAAAAAAATGAATATAAAGAATCATGAGATCAGAATCAACGTTGATTCCATTTAATTTAGAAACCAAATGAAAAAAGAAAGAAAAAAAGGAGAATATATGAAAAAATATATATATAAAAAAGGGGGGGTGGGACCGGAGGTGTCCAAAAGATGGGGCCCCAGGGGAGGGTCTGCATGGCGCCCCCCCCAGAGAACCGAAGTGCTGGGAGAGCATCATGCAGATCAACCCCACCGACGCACGAAAACACCGACATGACAAGCCCAATTGGACGGACGAGTCTGCAGTGTAGGAAGGTGCCACGCCGTCATCAGAGATGGTTTGGCGTGGCCCACGTGCGCCGGGCGAAGACAGATCCAAAGCCAGGCAACCACAAGATTATTGTAGACTAAATAGAGGAGTTTTAGAACTGCAAGGCAAAGACTCTCTTGGATAATATCATACAAAATAATTACAGAAGACATCATTCTTGTAAATAAAGTATGGTGGGCATAATTGGGTAGGCAAAGAATGAATAGACGTACATGACAGGAAATTTCGTATATGTAATAAATTTGATGCATCAAGTTGTAAAGGATATATACAAGTTTATGTAAAACCACATACAAGCTGGATATTATTTTAACAGTTATTATACATATGCAGACATATTGGAGATATATTTTATGGATACAGGCAGTATCATCAAAGGATATCTACACGGAATTCATCATCACAGACCTGGTTAACTCATCCATTATTTCTGGAAAATTCAAAAATGTCCTACGAGGATACTTATTCTTGATATTTCGTTAGGTATACAGTATTGAATACCTTATTCTTTTTCACACCCCCCTGAGACAAAGCCCTCCAAGAAGGGGCGAAAACTCATCTGGGTATTTAAACCTGGGAATTGTGTTGCATTGAGGTTAGCTATCCAACGGGCCTCCCTCTGGAGCAAGATCTTGTTCCAATCACCACCCCTCGTGTCTGGATGGACACGGTCGAGGATGGTGAATTGGACAAGGGGAAACTTTCCCGTGTGGTGGTCACGCACATGTCGCCCCAGAGGGAGGTCCGGATCTGCCTGCCTCATGCTGGTGACATGTCGTGCTGCCCTTTTATGGAATTGTAATTTGGTCTTGCCAACGTAGAAACATCCACATTGGCAAGTAAGTAAATAGACAACTCCAGGGGTCTTACAATTGGAGAAGTGTCTCGGCCTATACATTCTTCCATTGGGTAGTTTGAATTTGTTTTTTGTGTTCATATAGCGACAACATGAACATCCACCACATGTAAAAGTCCCTGGTCGTTTACATATATCTGAACGAAAGTTGCCTGTATATTCTCTTTTTACAAGGTAATCCCCCAATGAACGGTCCTTCCTATATGTGATGGTGGGTGTAGCAGTTATGTGTGGTTTTAAATTGGGGTCTATTTGTAGTAGATGCCAATGTTTTTGCAGGATATTCTTGAGAATCCCATGCTGCTTATTGTAGGTAGTAATTACCCTAATAGCTGGTTGGGAGATGGGGGCAGTTTTTTTAGAGAACAAGATGTTATGCCTTAGTTGTCCTCGGGCTCTTTTAAATGCTTTTTTTAGGCATGTAGGTGAGTAACCTCGTTTGAGGAGTCTCTCTCTTAGTTTATTGGCTTCTCTAACAAAGTCAGTATCGTTTAAGCAGTTACGCCTGAGTCTTAGATATTGCCCATAAGGGGGGAGGGAGGAGCCTGGTAATGGCTCTGTGCACGGCGTGAGGATCCTGAGAACCCTCTCCCTGCAGCTGAGAGGAATGATCGGCCTGATGAGAAGGTGTAGGTAGCTTCCCTCCCCGCCCCCCCTGCTCATCACTCACTGAGCTGTCTTGTGGTGTAAGCCAGAGGAAGTTTGTACCTGCGTCTGACTGCATCCCCCCCCCCCACCCCTCCGGAGTCGGATGGGCTAGAAGGCTCATCGAGGATGGGGGGTTAGGAGAACTGGAAAACCGCGGAGATCGGAGCGCTTCGGAAGTGACGGCAGCAGGGAAAACGGTGCGCTGCTGGGGGCTGTTTCAAGTCCCCAGCGGTGTTGCCGGCCGCGGAGAGCGGAGGAACCAGCTGAAGTGCACCGGGGAATTTCGGAGGAGAGAGCCAGGAAGGTGGGTGAGTGGAGCAAGGAGCAGCGGCAGCGGACACTGAAGAGCTGAGAGCAGAGAACAGCTGAGACTTCAGCGGGTCAGACAGACCTGGGCAGATTGATAACATCAGAGACAGCACCTGAACGTTCGCAGCATCAGAGAGCAGCAACAAGCAGTAGTGAGCGTCCCTTTTTGTCCCAACTTCAACAACAACTAAAAGATAAGTACCGTATTTTTTTTTTTTTTTTTTTTTTTTTTTTTTCCCTCTTTTGGCTTTTTTCTATTGCAATTGTCTTGAAGTGAACAGGCAAAGGAAAAGTAATAGAACAAAAGAAAGGGAAAGGGAAAGAACACATTGAAATAAAATGAAATAAAATGGAATGAAAAGCGAAAGTAAATGAAAGTAAATGAAGGCGAAAGAGCTGAAAAAGTAGAATCAAGTGAGCTAAGAAAAACAATAAAAACAGGGGGGGGACAAGGCGCATGCGCGGCGCTCTGTGAAATGGACGCTTGATCACAGAGCTCCGTCCCGCTCCGAGCGATCGGCACCCCCCGCAGCGGATGCACTCTCCCCACACACTCCAAATCGGGAGCGGAACACGGCGGCACCCCACAGGAACGGGTTTGGGCAATTTAATACACCCGAACGGACCCCAGAGGACAGTTTCCTTTCCCAGCCGGCCACCACACAGACACCTAAGATGGCGGCGGAGCGGCACACAGGCGATGCTGCACATTCAGTCACAACGGATCCCTCTCCATGGCGCACTGCTCTCCTTAAAGAGGTATGTGGAGAGACTCATATGCCCCTTCATATCATGGATCCAGCATCTCCTGCCTCCACAGTGTCTCTGCTAGATCAGGCCCTGGATGGACTGCACACACCACACACTGCCTCATCCTCACAGAGGCCTAGCTCTCAGCCACAGGATGTGAATCAGCTCTCCTCCTGCCCCACTGATATTTCTATGCTCTTCACCAAATTTGCAGAAATGCTTGATAAAGGTCTCGCACACACTGCTGCCAAAATAACTTCAGATATCACCTCTGATATCAAATCAGACCTTCACCTCTTGGGATCCCGCATTGAGCATATTGAAACTAAAATGGATGCTACGATCGATCGGGTCAATCAAAACACGGATCGCTTTCAGGAACTCCATGATCAGCTGGAGGGAGCAATCGCCAAAATCGATGACCTTGAAAATAGGTCCAGACGACTGAACTTCAGGATAAGGGGTCTTCCCGAAACATTCACGGACATTCCGGAAGCAGTTCATTCTCTCATCAAACACCTGATACCTGACATCAGAGCCCACAGACTGGAGCTCGATAGGGCCCACAGAGCCCTAGGCCCCCCGCGTTCAGATGGTCTTCCCAGGGACATTGTGGTGAAACCTCTCTACTACAACGTTAAGGAGGAGGTCATGAGGAGGGCTCGCACCATGCCCCAAATTCAACTTCTGGGTCACACAGTTCAGGTGTACGCTGATATCTCTCCTTATACTATTCAACGACGACGAGCACTTAAACCACTCCTAAATGTCCTGACACAGAAAAATGTAAAATACTGGTGGCTTTTCCCGCTGAGCCTAAAATTTGAATTCAACGGTAAACCTTTCAGATTCTCTACACTGGCAGAGGGAGAACTTTTGCTGAAAAAACTGGGACTCTTGACCACTGATCCAACATCACCGATGCAGTCTTCTCCTTCACTCCTTCCCAAAAGGCCACCTCCACCCAGTCCGCTGACATCTACGTGGCAAAAACCCAAGTACAAGAAAGCCAAGGAGGGCCCTGCTACCTGAACCACCAGACTTTTTTTTTTGTGTTTTTTTTTCCTTTTCCTCCCTTTTTGGGAAATAGACATACCTCACCTCTTCACCATACAGGTCTCCCTCCTTTTTTTGAAGAGGCACCTGTCTGGTCTTGGGGGGCGTAGATCGTTTGTGCTCCTTGGTTAATGGGGCTATACCCTTTGCATAGTATTTTTATTTCAAACATAAGTTTGGGGGTTTTTTTTTTTTTTTTTTTTTTTTTGTCATATGGGACAATTTTACTTTGAGATCCTCTCTGTTCCCACTTCTTACAGGCTTAATTCTCAGTTATCACTGGGAAAGGGAGTGTGTCCTAATAGGTTACACATTACTTTTTGGAAAAAATTTTTTGGGGGTGCCGTGCACGGGGCGGTATCTATGCGCCTCGTCCTTCCCGCGGAGTCGGATTGTTTTCATTCCTACTTCGAGTTGGGATTCCCTCCACTAGTTTGGAGGCTACACATTTTTTTTTTTTATCTCGGGATATGGTGAAAGCATTTTTCACATATCCCTGGATCCTCTTCTCTTTTCCTTCTTTTCTTCTGCTTTCTCTCTCTCTTAATATCTTTACTAAATTTGTATTCTTTTCAGTGGCGTGTGCGGTGTCGCTTACCCACAGGACCCGGGATCGTGATCTGGGGATATTACGGTTTGCACGTGACCACATACCACCTGTCCATCGGAAGGTAAGTGGTTGGGGTTTGCTGGCATCTCGACCTATCCTGCTCCATGGCTGACCACACCACCTCCACACAGGCCCTACGTTTTGCTTCGCACAACGTACAGGGGCTAAACTCCCCACTTAAGCGTCGGAAAGTCTTTCAATACTACCATGACCAAAAAATAGACATACTATTCCTTCAGGAAACACACTTTCCGAGATCTTACATTCCGTCTTTCATACATGCCAAATTCCCCACATTCTTTCTTGCCAATTCTGATAAAAAAACTAAAGGGGTGGGAATTTTTTTTTCCCGCAAAACACAATTTTTACCAACCTCTGAATTTCGGGACCCTGATGGCAGGTTCATTATGGTGAAGGGACTCATTGATGACCAGCTTTACTCCCTAATCTCTTATTATGCACCTAACCAAGGACAAGCAACATTTTTCCAATCCCTCTTTCACACCCTAGCTCCAATGCTGGAAGGCATGGTCCTATACGGCGGAGACTCAAACGTAGCATTTGACGCAGGAAGAGATAAGTCTAGACCCCCGGGAAGGGATGTTGTGCGCCCCACCAGACAGAGTCTCAATGTAGCGAGACAGATCTTTCACCAGGGCCTAGTGGATGCCTGGAGGGAACTAAATCCTGGAACTCGGGATTACACGCATTATTCTAGCCCCCATAATACTTTTGCCAGAATTGATCATTTCTTCATTATGCAAAAACATCTTCCGTTGGTACGTAAGGCAATCATTAAGGACTCTGTCTGGTCGGACCACTCCTCCCTTCTCTTAGTCATACACAAACCTGTAACTCATTGCCAAGGGTTCCATTGGAAATTGAATGCCTCTTTGCTTAGTAACCCCTCACATGTCAATGAAATTAGCAAAGATATCCAGGAATACTTTTTGCTTAATGATATTGAAAATATCTCTCCCATCACATTGTGGGCAGCTCACAAAGCCTTTGTTAGGGGCAAGCTAATCCAAATGTCCGCTAAACTAAACAAAGCCCGCAAATTGGAAATAGCTAGACTTGAGAGTGAATTTTCTCACTTCAGTAAACAACATAAACGTAATCCCACTTCTACATCGGCAGCTAGCCTAGAATCGGCGCGCTTGGCTCTTAATTTGTCACTCACGGCTGTTGCGGAGAAAAGTTTGCGATGGGATGGAGGGAGGTTCTATTATCAAAAGGACAAATTGGGTGCCATGTTAGCACGCAGGCTTACTCCAAGGTTGAGGGTACACACTTTACCTAAGATACGTTTAAGTAATGGTTCTCTGTCCCAGAATCCTCTGAAAATCATGGAATCCTTTCATGATTTTTACCGATCTTTATACAGTTCTCATGGTACTGAACCCTTATCTACCTCAATTGATTCTTTTCTGGACTCTCTGAAGATCCCTAAGCTCCGAGAGCATCATAAGGACAGCCTCGAAAATCCTATCTCTGCAGAGGAAGTATCTCAGGTCATTCATGACCTTAAAAATGACTCTGCCCCTGGTCCAGATGGCTTTTCAGTCCCGTATTACAAACACTTCTCCCAACAGCTTTCCCCATTTCTAGCTCGCTTTTATAATCAGCTACGAGCAGGGGGACAACTAGATAAGACGCTTAATTCAGCTTTCATTACAGTGATACCAAAGCCAGATAAGGACACTAGCTGCACAGCTAATTACAGGCCCATCTCATTGATCAACAATGATCTTAAAATCTTAACTAAAATCTTAGCTAATAGAATATCTGCCTTTATAAGCCTGTATATTCATAGGGATCAGGTGGGATTCATTCCTGGGAGACAGGGTCCAGACCAGTTCAGGAGAGCGATAGACATAGTTTCGTTACTGAACTCTGGCTGGGACAAAGGACCCCCTCAACAGGGATTATTTCTGTCTCTAGATCTAATGAAAGCTTTTGACTCTGTCTCCTGGGCTTTCATGTTCCCGATTCTACAGAAGTGGGGTTTTGGTTCATCCTTTCTGAATATTATAGGAGCCTTATACGATACTCTGGTTGCACAAGTTAAACTGCAGGGTTATTATTCAGACCCTTTTCCGATTCTAAATGGTACTAGACAGGGCTGCCCTTTGTCCCCATTGATCTTTGCCGTGGTCATCGAGACACTAGCTATCGCCATCCGGGATAACCCAGACATACATGGAGTACGTTGTGGTCCACAAACCCACAAATGCGCTCTTTTTGCAGATGACGTTTTACTTTTCATCTCCTCACCACTTACTTCTTTACCTACCTTATACAAGGTGCTCGATGACTTCGGCAAAGTATCGGGCCTTAGGGTTAACTACTCTAAATCTAGGGCTCTAAACATTAATCTACCACCCTCCATGATGACCTTACTCAAAAAAGACTTCCGCTTCAGTTGGGGGGAAAAAATGATCCCCTATCTAGGTATCAACCTTACTGCATCTATTGACGACCTTTACAAAGCTAATTTCCCCCCACTTTTTCGTAAACTCGGAGAGGATCTCTCAAGATGGGACAAAATGGGGTTATCTTGGTTGGGTAGAATTAATTCGGTGAAACTGACTTTGCTACCACGTGTCCTTTATCTCTTTAGGTCCTTACCTATACCAATCCCCAAAGATCACCTCAGGAAATTTCAATCCAAAATTATTAAATTTACATGGGGCGGGAAGGGACATAGGATCTCCAAGGAGACTCTGTTCAGGAGCAGGGATCAAGGAGGAGTGGGTTTACCTAATCTTATCTGGTATCATCAGGCAGCACAACTTTCCCAACTGTCCACTGTATACTCTAAGATTGCCCACCCAGATTGGGTACATATTGAACGACAGGCGATCCCTCAATTCACTTTAGATTACATTCTCTGGTCTCATCCAAGATCTAGACCTGCCATTATGGTTCCTACACTTTCCCATTCCCTGACAATGTGGGACTCTCTCAAACACAACCCCCGATTAGTTTCTAATTGGCAACCATTGTCCCACATCTTTCGAAATCCCCTTTTTCCTCCAGGTATGGACATTCAAGCATTCCACTGGTGGCTAGATAAGGGGATGTACAGAATAGGACACTTTGCTAACCCTACAGGACCCCTCACTTTGACCCACTGCATCAACAAACTTGATATGCCCAACACAGAAAGATTTCGTTTCAGACAGATATTTCACTTCCTGCAGTCTCTTAGGTCCCCCAGTCATAATCCTCTTTCGATCACGGAGTATGAACGGTGGTGTGGTCGGGCTGTGGAGCAGAGGGGCGGGATCTCAGTGATTTACCGATCACTATCTAGGGCTGAGACTAAGACACTCTTCATGCGCGAATGGGAGAATGATCTCCATCACACCTGGAGTATTGAGGAATGGCATAGAGCTTCTATGGCTGCATCCAAGGGCATTTTGAATATAGCATTAGTGGAAGCAAATCTGAAAGTCCTTATGCGGTGGTATATGGTCCCTCTCAAAATCTCTAAAATCTACCCTAATGCTTCCCCTGTATGCTTTCGAAATTGTGGGCATATCGGGTCCATGTTACACATCTGGTGGGACTGCCCTAGGATACGGGGCTTATGGAATAGGATCTTTCATACCATTAGGAAAATAACGGGTTTCCCAATCCAAAAATCTCCTCAACTAGCTCTGCTGAATTTTCCCTGTCCTAACATTCCTAAAGTAGTTCAACGACTTATTATGTTCATTTTCCTAGGGACCAAACTCACGATTGCAAGGGCCTGGAAGAGATCCACTGTTTCCTATCTATTAGTTAAGCGAAAGATTTCATGGATCATGTCCCAGGAGAAGACGGTTAGTATTCTCCTGGACACTTCCTCTAAACACGACGCCATCTGGGATCCTTGGGTGAAATACATTTACCCGCCTCCCCTGTCTGTAGCTTGACCTGGACCACTGTGGTTGAGCGACTACCGCACCGTCATAGGATGTATTATTACATATTCTCTATCCTTTCTTTTCTTTTCTCTCTCCTTTCCTATCTTCTTCTCCTTTTTGCACTATAGATTGCTAGCAGACAGGTTAGACTACCTTGCTAACATATACAGCATCTACTATAACCTATGCCTTTCTTATGGATGTTAGGCTTCTTCTATTGCTTAACTGAGCTTATTTCATGCAGACTGAACCATAGTTTTATTTTCCTCTCTTGTTGGACAGCCTCATGCAAATCTTACCATAAGCTCTACTAGTTATTTTGTCCTGCTGAGCATAACACTCCTGTTAGACACCTTATTCTTGAATTCTCTCACGCCTTTAAACACTTTACTTCATTATTTTTTCATTTTATATCATTATAATAAAAGTTTTGATTCTCCTGGGTGGTGGACCTCCCCTCCTGGCACAGCTAGTTCCCATGTGGGGTGCAGGTGTAGGGGAGTGTCCATCTCTTCGGAGCCGGTCTTTTGGAATTCAACCCAACGCTGACAACATATATTGCTTAGTCCTACATACGGTTTATGTTCTGTCTGCTACTTTATAGGTATGTGTTATACCAGTGATTGTACCTGTAATTTTGAGCATTATTTTTTGTATTGTTAAACTCTCAATAAAAAACTATTGAAAGTAAAAACAGGGGGGGGAACAGGGGAGAAGGAGAAGGTGAAAGAGAGACAAGCCAGCAGAAGAGTTGTCTCCCAGCCCCCACCTGCTTGCTGCTGCTGCTGCTGCAGTATCTCCCTTTCTTGTGATTTTTTTTTTTTTTTTTTTTGTCTTTTTTTTTGTTTTTTGCAAATGGTATTAACTATAGGCTATAGTACAAACTATAGAATAAGAAGAAATTTCATAGTAACAAAATGTGGAACATATAAGCTCATACTGGAACTATACTGCTGAATATATAAATCATCTTGCTGAATACTTGAATTAGATTGCATTATATCGCTAAAACATTTGAATTATTTTGCTGAGCACCTGGGCCCTCATGCACACGGGCTGTTGGGAGAACGTTGTGAAAACGCCAGTGTCTTTGCAGTGACTTTTTTTTTTAACTTTTTTCAGCGTTTTTGCAATAGCGTTTTTGAGCGTTTTTTTTTTTTTTTTTCTCCTCTTTTGGCTTTTTTCTATTGCAATTGTCTTGAAGTGAACAAGCAAAGGAAAAGTAATAGAACAAAAGAAAGGGAAAGGGAAAGATCACATTGAAATAAAATGAAATAAATGGAATGAAAAGTGAAAGTAAATGAAAGTAAATGAAGGCGAAAGAGCTGAAAAAGTAGAATCAAGTGAGCTAAGAAAAACAATAAAAACAGGGGGGGGGAACAGGGGAGAAGAGAAGGAGAAGGTGAAAGAAAGACAAGCCAACGGAAGAGTTGTCTCCCAGCCCCCACCTGCTTGCTGCTGCTGCTGCTGCAGTATCTCCCTTTCTTGTGAATTTTTTTTGTTTTTGTTTTTGTTTTTGTTTTTTGCAAATGGTACTAACTATAGGCTTGATAGTACAAACTATAGAATAAGAAGAAATTTCATAGTATTAAATGTGGAACATATAAGCTCATACTGGAACTATACTGCTGAATATATAAATCATCTTGCTGAATACTTGAATTAGATTGCATTATATCGCTAAAACATTTGAATTATTTTGCTGAGCACCTGGGCCCTTATGCACACGGGCTGTTAGAAAAGCGCTGTGAAGACGCCGGTGTCTTTGCAGTGACTTTTTTTTAACTTTTTTCAGCTTTTTTTAGCATTTTTGCAATAGCGTTTTTGAGCGTTTGTTTTTTTTTTTTTTTTTTTTTTTTTAGCTTAGGAACGCCTATGCCACTTGCGGCTCAGAGACGCCTAGGTGGGCGTGAGGCCATGGACTGACATAGACAGGCTTTTTTGAGCTGCAGAAAGGGCTCAGAAAAGCAGATGTGGAGACGTCCGTGTGCATGGGGACTTAATACTATGGTTTAAACAATTGAACAGCACCAAGGAATGCTTAATGTACTTAAGGTAGTAACATAACTTCTGGAAAACGGGGACTACTCATATCTCATTAATTATTTCTATTATTGGATTGTGGGGAGGATGCCGGGTATGAGAACGGAACAAAAGAAATATTAGTAAAAATAAGTCAATTTAAGAAGGCTGGGAGATTTTTTCATCATTAAGAGACCCCAACCAAGGGGTATTCTGGAAGGCAGCTTCGAAGATCTTATAAATCCAGCCATAGAAACAAACATGAAAGGGAAAACAACAAGAAGTGCGGGAGCAATACCGAAATCACCTAGGACCAGCCTAGGCCCAAGTCCAGGCCCTATGAACAGGTATATACAGCAAGGAATCGGAGAAGGAGAGAAACAAGTGGGTTCAAAGGGCAGACAAATAGATACAAAAGAGAAGGACAACAAGGATAAAAAAGGCCAGTATAAAGTACAAACAGAAACCAGCCACCTCTCAGAACCCAGAATGGAGCCAGAAATGGGAGAGGAAGACAGAGGAAAGGAGGAAGGACAACAAGGGCCACAGTTGCCAACAAAACAGGATATGGAAAAAATGTTCGCGGCACTAGAGAATTCCCTAAAAGCAGAGATGTCAACACTCCATAAAGATATGGGATATATGTTAAACAGAGTGGAAGAAGTAGAGATCAAAGTAGACCTACATCAAAAAAACATAAAGGAACTGGAAGACGAAATAAAGAAATTAAAACGGGAACAACAGGAACAATCATATAAAATAGAAGAGCAAGAAAATAGAGATAAAAAGAAAAACTTGAGAATACGTGGGTTACCGGAAACAGAACAAGCAGAAAATCTAATAGAAAAAATGAACAATCTCTTCAACCAAATCTTGGGAAAGGAAACAACTAACACAATAGGAATAGAAAGTGTCTTTCGAGTAAAAAAACCTCAAAGGTTCGCAAGGGAAACACCTAGAGATGTAATCGTACGCTTTGAAAAATGGGAAGAAAAAAAACTGATCTGGATAAACCTAAAGAGGAAAACACAAATAGAGTTTGCGGGAGGTAAATTACAAATATTTCAAGATTTATCTCAAGAAACGTTGAAAAGACGACGGATACTAAAGCCATTATTAGAAATCCTCCGGGAGCAAGAAATTCAATACAACTGGGGTTTTCCAACATGTCTAATAGCAAGGAAAAACGGAATAAGTGCGAGGCTAAGACATGTGGAGGAGATTCCGGACTTTTGCAACAAACTAGAAATCCCCTCCCCAGAACTGGAAAAATACGCAAATAGTCAGGAGCGAATAACGGCAGGAGATGACCTGCAGTGGCAAGTAAATTCAAGGATCAGACATCAAGATGTGGACTCTCGAGGAAATTAATATCTGAGAAAATACCACACAACGGTGCAAGGGGCCTTAGAGTGGAAAGGGGGGGGGGGGGCTGGGGTTGATGGGATGGGAAAAAAGGAAAGTGAAAGGATTGGTAAGACACAACAAAAATGCAGGGAGAGGGAAACAGGGACTCACGGAGTGGACAGGGGGTCGCCCTATTAGTGCTTAGGCAGGGGGGGAATAGGGTGTCTTACAGAGCTCCACCTCACAATAAATAGAGCAGAGGGGGCAGAGCGTGCCCCACAAAACAAAGTAAAACGCTCTCAGCTCTAGAGAATATGGGGGTAAAAAACCCATATCAGAAAAAAGGGAGGGGGAGGGTGGGAGGAGGGAAAAGGGAGGGAAGGAGGGTGGGGAGGGAAAGGTCTGAGTCACATGAGTGGTTACATAGGCGCACCTATTTTGAGACAAGAGATGAGGAGACCCCGTGCGTCCGCTGGGTGTCCCCTCCATCCGGTCACCTAGGGGGACCGCGTGGGGGGGAGGGCCGGAGGACGGGCGGGGAAGAAAAGGCACAAGAATGGAAAACGTAAACAGCATAAAAATAATCTCTTACAATGTCCGAGGACTAAATTCCCCAGGGAAGAGAAACATCATTCTCCGAGAACTAGAAAAAAGTAAAGCAGAAATAATTTTCCTACAGGAGACGCATATAACTCAAAACTCAAATGCCAAAATTTATTCAAGAAACATACCAACATGGTATCAAGGAGACTCGCCAATAAGAAGGGCCAAAGGAGTAGCCATCAGTATAGGGAAAAATGTACGTTTTCTAATAGATCAAAGGAAAATAGACCCGGAGGGTCGATATCTTTTTATTACAGGAACTATACACGGGGTAAAATATACATTGGCCAATGTCTACTGTCCTAATAAGAACCCTAAAAAATATTTGATAGATATAATTAAAATACTAATGGAATTCAAGCAAGGAAAATTAATACTAGCTGGAGACTTCAACTTCAGCATGGATAATAAAATGGACAGTACCTCAAGAGTAAGGGACAAAGAGGTAAATCAACTAAAGAAATTAAAAAGAACATTATATGAACAGCAACTAATAGACCCTTGGAGAATTCAGCACCCCAGCACAAAGGACTACACATTCTACTCAACAGTACACAAAATTTACTCCAGATTGGATTACATCATGGTCGAACATAGAAACTTGGAAGAAATAGAAGAAACAAAAATAGGAATAATAACCGCCTCAGATCACAGCCCAGTAACCTTGAGAATGAAAATAAAAGGAGAAGTCCTTGAAAGGGGTCCATGGAGAATCAACGAAACTTTATTAGAAGACAGTGAGACCGAAAAAAGCATCATAGAAGAAATTAAAAGATATTTTGAGGAAAACGATACACCAGAGGTATCGAAAGCAACAATATGGGAGGCACATAAATCTGTTATTAGGGGCAAGTTAATAGCCATAGGGGCAAGAAAAAAACAGGAAAGGAAAACAAACATGCAACAAATAATTAAAGAAATTTATGAATTGGAACGAAAACATAAAAATCAAGTAAACAACAAAATCTTCGGCCTACTATCTCAAAAGAGAGAGCAATTAAAAGACTGGATGGAACAAGAAGAAAGGAAGGACTACAACAGAGTAGTACAAGAAAAATATAAATGGGGTAATAAACCAGGAAAATACCTAGCAAATCTGGTAAAAAAAAGGAAGTCTTTGAATTACATTGAGAAGATCAAAAATGAAAAAGGAGAAGTGGTAAATAAAACTACAGATATAGCGATAACATTTCAAAAATACTTCAGCTCCCTTTATGCAATAAAAGGACAGGAAAGTTGGAAAGAAGCGAATACAAGAACAAAGAAGATACAAGAATATTTAAAAAAAGCAAACTTACCAAAACTAAAAATAGACCAACTAGAAGAATTGGAAAAAAATATTACGCATGAAGAGGTAAAACTGGCATTAAAGGAAACTCCCGTAGGAAAAAGCCCAGGACCAGACGGGTTTACGGTCAAATACTATAAAAAATTTGAAGAACAGCTGACTCCAAAACTATTAGAATATATGAATTCCTTAGAGGAAGATGAAGAAATAAGAAGTGAATCGTTATTAGCTCATATTACAATACTACCAAAAGAAGGGAAAGACAAAGTTAACTGCTCAAGCTACAGGCCAATAGCCCTATTGAACGCCGATACGAAGCTGTACTCCAAGATCCTGGCCACTAGGATAAAAAAACTAATCCCACTGTGGATCAACCCGGACCAAACTGGCTTTGTCCCGGGGAGAGAGGGGTGGGACAACAGCCTAAAATCATTATTGATGTTGCACAAGAAGGTGCAGAATGAGACCCCAGTTCTATTCCTGTCATTGGATGCAGAAAAAGCATTTGACAGGGTAGACTGGGGTTTCATGATGGATACATTGCGGCATTTGGGTATCGGGACAAAAATGATGAAGTGGATAACAAATTTGTATAATGGCCTGACAGCAGTCGTAAAAGTAAACGGTAGACTCTCTCCAAAAATTAAGATGCAGAATGGAACACGGCAAGGCTGTCCACTGTCTCCACTATTATATGTATTGGCTTTAGAACCACTATTAGCAACACTCTGCAATAACAAAGAGGTAGAAGGAGCGAAACTAGGAGGAAAAGAGCATAAGATCGCTGCTTACGCGGACGACATCTTGATGTACGTATCCAACCCAAGAGTGTCATTCCCAAACATACTGAAAGAAATTAAAAAATACGGAGTACTGTAAAACTTCAAAATTAATCCAATAAAAACGGAAATATTAAACATAGGTCTAGAGAAAAAGGAAGTTCAGTTTTTACAAAAAGAATTCCCATTCACTTGGGTAAAAGAACTAAATTACCTTGGAATTAAAATAACTCCTAGAGTCGAAAAAATTTATCAGGCAAACTTTATTCCACTGATCAATGAGGTCAAAGAAGAAATGAAAAAGTTAAGAATACAGCCACTTTCATGGATTGGAAGAATAAATATGTTTAAGATGACGATATTACCTAAAATAAACTACAGATTACAGATGTTACCAATAAAAATCCCGCAGAGCTTTTTTAAAATAATTAAAACAATCCTGCTAAAATACATATGGCTTAATAAAAAACCAAGAATTAATTACACGCTGATCACAAGGAAAAAGGAGCATGGAGGTCTTGCCGCTTCAGATATAAGTAGGTACTATAAAGCCATAGTTTTAACACGAATGTTAGAGTGGACAAATGAGAAAAATGAAAAAAAATGGGTGGAAATGGAAAACACAATAAGTGGAGCCACACTACATAAGAATATTTGGATTCCACGGAAATATAGAATATTGGACACCGACACGCACGAAATAACAAAAAATGTATTTAAAATTTGGGACACCATCCACTTAAAGAATGAATGGAAATATAATTCACCACTATTAGCACTCACAGGATCGAATCTCTTCAACCCTGGGAGGGAAATATTTGAAATCCAAGAAATAGGTAACCCACAACTGAAAGATATCACTAGAAATTGTAAAATAAGAACACGAGTAGAAATAGAGGAAAGGAATGGATGGAAGATGAATGAATGGAAGTATACTCAACTAAGGCACCTAGTAAGCACAATACCACACCCACTGAGAGATGAAACAAAATTAACTGCACTGGAAAAGCTATGTAGCAATGAAACACCATTAAAAAACGGAACATCAAAAATTTATAGTATACTGACAGATTTGGAAGCACAAGAAAGACCAGAATATATAAATCAATGGGAAAAAGAAATGAATTTAAAAATAGATAACCAAAAAGTGGGAAAAATGATAGAAATGGGATATAATAAGGCTTGGGACATGAAGACCATAGAAATGAATTATAAACTAGTATCAAGATGGTATATGACCCCAGTAAGAATACACAGATTCCATCAAGATAGAACCTCCTTGTGTTGGAGAAAATGTGGCCAAATAGCAACGATCACACACATATGGTGGGAAGGCCCAATAATAATGGAGTACTGGAAGGAAGTGTTAAATAACATAAAAGAAATAACTGGAGAAGAAATAGAACAAAATATTTGGACTTGCCTCTTCCATATCTACAATAAACCTAAGAAACAATATAGAAAATCAATAATACCTAACCTCCTGAATGCGGCCAAGGCCTTAATTCCCAAGAATTGGCTAAAAAGTGGAAAACCAGACATTAGAAACTGGCTAAAGGAAATAGATTATCACTACAAAATGGAAGGAGGAGAGAAAGGGGATAATAGTAGATGGGAAAGTTGGAAAAACTACAAAGTCTCGGATATTTATTTAGATAGGATAAAAGAAAGAATAGGTGCAGAGCCAAGTGGATAAATAAACAACATAAAGGAACGGACCAGACACAGGGGAGGGGGAGGGGGGGGGCGAGGGAAAGGGGGGGCGGGGGAAATAAGAGGGACTGAGAGAGATTAAGATAATAATAGGGTTTATAATTATAGAAGGCGTTTTGTCGTCGGTTTTTAAAATTATTTAAGAATATCCTAGAAGGGAAAAATAATAAAGATGTGACGGAAACAATCCACAATGATGTGAAAAAGGAGAAGAGATAAAGTTTGACACATAAAGTTGAAATAATGTCTCTCGGAAAACTTTCGCTGAAGTGGATAAAAAAAAAAAAAAAAAAAAAAAAAGATATTGCCCATAAGGGATGGATGCAACTAATGATTTGGGATGTGAGCTTGAAGCGTGTAGGATAGTATTTCCAGCGGTCTCTTTCCGATAGAGACCGCTGGAAAGGGACCCATCTGTGGATTTGGTTATGCTTAAATCTAAAAAGTAATTGAAGTATCACTGAAAACCATCGTGAAAAACAAGTTAGAGTTGTTTAAGTTCATAATTTGTATGAAGGAGTTTAGAGCCTCAGATGTGCCATTCCATATCATGAATATATCGTCTATATACCTGAACCATGCTGCTACATGGGTGGTATATGGCGAAAGCTTGTCATCTGACAGGAGGGACCGCTCCCACTCCCCCAGGTACAGGTTGGCATACGATGGGGCACAGCATGTCCCCATCGCAACCCCCTGCACCTGGAGGTAGTGGGAGCCATCAAAAGTGAAAAAATTATGTGTTAAAATGAAGTCAAGAGAATCCAAAAGGAAGGAGTTGAGTTTGCGGTCATCTTTGTGAGATTGTGACAGAATATGTCTAATGGCTGAGAGTCCTGCATCATGCGGAATAGAGCTGTATAGTGCCTCGACGTCAATGGCTACTAAGAGCGAGTGTGGTAATATATGTAATTCTTCCAGATTTTGCAACAGATGGATAGTGTCCTTAGTATATGAAAACAGACCTGAAACATAGGGTCTGAGATGGCTGTCTACAAACTTGCTCAGATTTTCCGTTAGGGACCCATTTCCGGAGATGATAGGACGTCCGGGGGGGGTTTCTTTATTTTTGTGTATTTTGGGAAGGCAATACAATGTGGGGGTACGTGGATATGGTGTTCTTATGTATTCCCAGATGTCTTTATCAATAGCTCCGCTACAGAATGCTTTATCAACCAAATCATAGAAGGCGGTATGAAATTTGTCTACAATGCTTTTTGAGATGGGTTTATACCATGATAGGTTGGTAACGACCTTTAGGCACATATCTTTGTACTGCTCATTAGTCATAATGACAATGTTGCCACCTTTGTCTGATGGTTTAATAGTGAGAGAGTATTCCTTTTTTAAAGATTCTAAGGCCAATAGTTCATCATTGGAGAGATTACCTTGGGAGGTTTGTGATTTTTTGATTTTCAATTTTTTGACCTCTGATGTGGTGGATGCTATGAATGCAGCTAAATTAGGATTAGTTGTAAAGGGTGGAAATTTATCTGACTTTTCTTAAATTTTCCTCGTTGGTCTGGGCATGATGGAACTTCCTTTTTGATATGTTCCTCTAAGAGATTTTCAATATCGATTGTATCGATGAGGTCACTGGGGTCCTGTTCCTCTAGGAGGGTTAGGAGGTCCTCAAGTGCCTCATCTGCTCTTTTAGTTTCTGTTTGAGAAATATTTTTAGCTTTCTCTTTGGAAATGGTACTTTTATAGTACAATTTTCTTACAAAGAGGTGTAGGTCTTTAATAACTTCAAAGGGATTTAGATCTGCATCTGGGCAGAAACTGAGGCCCTTATGTAATAGGTCACTTTCGGACTGTGTGAGTGGGTGATTGGAGAGATTAACAATGTTAAGGGTGTTGGGTGATAGGGAAGTTGGTGGATTGGTGAGTTTGGAGACGGAGTCTCCATTTAGTGAGCTAAAAAATCTTGATCAGAACGAAGAAGTGTGGTCGTGAAAGATGATAAAGAAGTGTCACCCATAGAAGTGGATACAGAGGACCCTGCACCAGTGGGTCCTGCTGAAGGGAGCTGGTTTACACCCCGTGAGTTACCTTTACCAAGAGGAAGAAGATTGGTGGTGGAAAGAGTGCTAGCCGTGTCTGTAATTCTTTTCTTAGTATATGCCGGATCATCTCCAGATGGTGATCTTTTGTTTTTCCGTGGTTTGCGATGCCTTTGTCTGTTATAATAAGAAGATGAAACAGAGGAGTTTAACGAGGAATTGGATTCAGAATCCCTAGGAGTTCTATTGATGTTACCCCTGTATGGACGTGCAATTACAGAAGTTTGATGCCATTTGTAGGCAGTGCCTTCCTGGAAGGCTCTTTTATCTCTCCAGAGTTTCTTATCTCTGGTTGTTAACCTTTCCTGGGATTTTTGGTTCAGTCGGATTTTAATTTTCTCTTCATATTCTTTAAAGATTGGAGTATCCTTAAATGGGAGGAGTTTAGCGTAGATCGAATCAATGGTTTTATCTAAGTTGGTAATTCTCTTCTTATACTCTTCACTTAGTAATACCATCATGGTTTGAGTACATAATTGGAGATTGTTTTCCCACTTGTTTTTGAAGCTTGGGTCAACATCTTCCAACATTGGGAAGATTTGAATACGTAAGCCCAAGGGGTTGATTCCCTCCTGGATATATTTATCAAATGTATCTGCATGCCAAAAGCATGCTACCTTTTTGTCCACAATTTTACCAAGTTGGAAGAATAGAGAAGAGATTTCCGATTGGGAAGATGTTTTCTGATTATGATCTTTGGAAAGACCTGCCATTAAATTATCCCATTCTTTGTCTTAAAAACATTCTACACTGATTTTCGAATGCAAAATATTTTACAATCGGATGCTATCTACCAGAAGATCATTAAATTTCACTTGGCAAACGTTGCTGCTTGCAAAGTAAAATATTAAACCTATATAAACGATCTATAAAAAGAATATAGGCATTAGGAAAAAGGCTGTGTACAGAAAGCAAAGGGGTGTTTTTCATTAAGAGCCCTTGCACACTGGGGCGGTTTGCAGGCGCTATTGCGCTAATAATAGCGCCTGCAAACCGCCCCGAAAGTGCCGCTGCATGTATTCCTGTGTGAAAGCCCCGAGGGCTTGCACACTGGAGCGATGCGCTGGCAGGACGGTAATAAAAGTCCTGCTAGCAGCATCTTCGGAGCGGTGAAGGAGCGGAGTGTATACCGCTCCTTTACCGCTCCTGCCCATTGAAATCAATGGGACGGCGCGGCTATACCGCCGGCAATGCGCCTCTGCAGAGGCGCTTTGCGGTGGTTTTTAACCCTTTCTCGGCCGCTAGCAGGGGGTAGAACCGCCCCGCTAGCGGCCGCATAACGACGGTAAAACGCCGCTATTAATATTTACCGCCGACGCCGCCCCCGCCCCAGTGTGCAAGGGCTCTAATGAATGTGGTTTAAAAGGAGAAGGGGGGGGGGGGAGTGGGTATTTGCTACCCTAATACATTAGTATATAATGAATTGAACCACTGAAGGTCAAAAATAATAATTGCCTTCAAAAAGTTGCCAACATCCCGAATTTAGTGGAAAAAATAAGACCCTTGGGTTAGGGAACTTATATACCCCCCAGTATAATGGGACTTTGTAGGCGAACCATACAATTGGATTGGATAAAAAGTGTTTTGTTTATTTGAAAAAACATAAAAACAAGATACATTTAGAAATGGATCTCAACAAAAACTTGGTAAAATTGTGGACAAAAAGGTAGCATGCTTCTGGCATGCAGATACATTTGATAAATATATCCAGGAGGGAATCAACCCCTTGGGCTTACGTATTCAAATCTTCCCAATGTTGGAAGATGTTGACCCAAGCTTCAAAAACAAGTGGGAAAACAATCTCCAATTATGTACTCAAACCATGATGGTATTACTAAGTGAAGAGTATAAGAAGAGAATTACCAACTTAGATAAAACCATTGATTCAATCTACGCTAAACTCCTCCCATTTAAGGATACTCCAATCTTTAAAGAATATGAAGAGAAAATTAAAATCCGATTGAACCAAAAATCCCAGGAAAGGTTAACAACCAGAGATAAGAAACTCTGGAGAGATAAAAGAGCCTTCCAGGAAGGCACTGCCTACAAATGGCATCAAACTTCTGTAATTGCACGTCCATACAGGGGTAACATCAATAGAACTCCTAGGGATTCTGAATCCAATTCCTCGTTAAACTCCTCTGTTTCATCTTCTTCTTATAACAGACAAAGGCATCGCAAACCACGGAAAAACAAAAGATCACCATCTGGAGATGATCCGGCATATACTAAGAAAAGAATTACAGACACGGCTAGCACTCTTTCCACCACCAATCTTCTTCCTCTTGGTAAAGGTAACTCACGGGGTGTAAACCAGCTCCCTTCAGCAGGACCCACTGGTGCAGGGTCCTCTGTATCCACTTCTATGGGTGACACTTCTTTATCATCTATCACGACCACACTTCTTCGTTCTGATCAAGATTTTTTAGCTCACTAAATGGAGACTCCGTCTCCAAACTCACCAATCCACCAACTTCCCTATCACCCAACACCCTTAACATTGTTAATCTCTCCAATCACCCACACACACAGTCCGAAAGTGACCTATTACATAAGGGCCTCAGTTTCTGCCCAGATGCAGATCTAGATCCCTTTGAAGTTATTAAAGACCTACACCTCTTTGTAAGAAAATTGTACTATAAAAGTACCATTTCCAAAGAGAAAGCTAAAAATATTTCTCAAACAGAAACTAAAAGAGCAGATGAGGCACTTGAGGACCTCCCAACCCTCCTAGAGGAACAGGACCCCAGTGACCTCATCGATACAATCGATATTGAAAATCTCTTAGAGGAACATATCAAAAAGGAAGTTCCATCATGCCCAGACCAACGAGGAAAATTTAAGAAAAAGTCAGATAAATTTCCACCCTTTACATCTAATCCTAATTTAGCTGCATTCATAGCATCCACCACATCAGAGGTCAAAAAATTGAAAATCAAAAAATCACAAACCTCCCAAGGTAATCTCTCCAATGATGAACTATTGGCCTTAGAATCTATAAAAAAGGAATACTCTCTCACTATTAAACCATCAGACAAAGGTGGCAACATTGTCATTATGACTAATGAGCAGTACAAAGATATGTGCCTAAAGGTCGTTACCAACCTATCATGGTATAAACCCATCTCAAAAAGCATTGTAGACAAATTTCATACCGCCTTCTATGATTTGGTTGATAAAGCATTCTGTAGCGGAGCTATTGATAAATACATCTGGGAATACATAAGAACACCATATCCACGTACCCCCACATTGTATTGCCTTCCCAAAATACACAAAAATAAAGAAACCCCCCCCCCGGACGTCCTATCATCTCCGGAAATGGGTCTCTAACGGAAAATCTGAGCAAGTTTGTAGACAGCCATCTCAGACCCTATGTTTCAGGTCTGTTTTCATATACTAAGGACACTATCCATCTGTTGCAAAATCTGGAAGAATTACATGTATTACCACACTCGCTCTTAGTAGCCATTGACGTCGAGGCACTATACAGCTCTATTCCGCATGATGCAGGACTCTCAGCCATTAGACATATTCTGTCACAATCTCACAAAGATGACCGCAAACTCAACTCCTTCCTTTTGGATTCTCTTGACTTCATTTTAACACATAATTTTTTCACTTTTGACGGCTCCCACTACCTCCAGGTGCAGGGGGTTGCGATGGGGACATGCTGTGCCCCATCGTATGCCAACCTGTACCTGGGGGAGTGGGAGCGGTCCCTCCTGTCAGATGACAAGCTTTCGCCATATACCACCCATGTAGCAGCATGGTTCAGGTATATAGACGATATATTCATGATATGGAATGGCACATCTGAGGCCCTACACTCCTTCATACAAATTATGAACTTAAACAACTCTAACTTGTTTTTCACGATGGTTTTCAGTGATACTTCAATTACTTTTTTAGATTTAAGCATAACCAAATCCACAGATGGGTCCCTTTCCAGCGGTCTCTGTCAGAAAGAGACCGCTGGAAATACTATCCTACACGCTTCAAGCTCACATCCCAAATCATTAGTTGCATCCATCCCTTATGGGCAATATCTAAGACTCAGGCGTAACTGCTCAAACGATACTGACTTTGTTAGGGAAGCCAATAAACTAAGAGAGAGACTCCTCGAACGAGGTTACTCACCTACATGCCTAAAAAAAGCATTTAAAAGAGCCCGAGGACAACTAAGGCATAACATCTTGTTCTCTAAAAAAACTGCCCCCATCTCCCAACCAGCTATTAGGGTAATTACTACCTACAATAAGCAGCATGGGATTCTCAAGAATATCCTGCAAAAACATTGGCATCTACTACAAATAGACCCCAATTTAAAACCACACATAACTGCTACACCCACCATCACATATAGGAAGGCCCGTTCATTGGGGGATTACCTTGTAAAAAGAGAATATACAGGCAACTTTCGTTCAGATATATGTAAACGACCAGGGACTTTTACATGTGGTGGATGTTCATGTTGTCGCTATATGAACACAAAAAACAAATTCAAACTACCCAATGGAAGAATGTATAGGCCGAGACACTTCTCCAATTGTAAGACCCCTGGAGTTGTCTATTTACTTACTTGCCAATGTGGATGTTTCTACGTTGGCAAGACCAAATTACAATTCCATAAAAGGGTGGCACGACATGTCACCAGCATGAGGCAGGCAGATCCGGACCTCCCTCTGGGGCGACATGTGCGTGACCACCACACGGGAAAGTTTCCCCTTGTCCAATTCACCATCCTTGACCGTGTCCATCCGGACACGAGGGGTGGTGATTGGAACAAGATCTTGCTCCAGAGGGAGGCCCGTTGGATAGCTAACCTCAATGCAACACAATTCCCAGGTTTAAATACCCAGATGAGTTTTCGCCCCTTCTTGGAGGGCTTTGTCTCAGGGGGGTGTGAAAAAGAATAAGGTATTCAATACTGTATACCTAACGAAATATCAAGAATAAGTATCCTCGTAGGACATTTTTGAATTTTCCAGAAATAATGGATGAGTTAACCAGGTCTGTGATGATGAATTCCGTGTAGATATCCTTTGATGATACTGCCTGTATCCATAAAATATATCTCCAATATGTCTGCATATGTATAATAACTGTTATAATAATATCCAGCTTGTATGTGGTTTTACATAAACTTGTATATATCCTTTACAACTTGATGCATCAAATTTATTACATATACGAAATTTCCTGTCATGTACGTCTATTCATTCTTTGCCTACCCAATTATGCCCACCATACTTTATTTACAAGAATGATGTCTTCTGTAATTATTTTGTATGATATTATCCAAGAGAGTCTTTGCCTTGCAGTTCTAAAACTCCTCTATTTAGTCTACAATAATCTTGTGGTTGCCTGGCTTTGGATCTGTCTTCGCCCGGCGCACGTGGGCCACGCCGAACAATCTCTGATGACGGCGTGGCACCTTCCTACACTGCAGACTCGTCCGTCCAATTGGGCTTGTCATGTCGGTGTTTTCGTGCGTCGGTGGGGTTGATCTGCATGGCGCTCTCCCAGCACTTCGGTTCTCTGGGGGGGCGCCGTGCAGACCCTCCCCTGGGGCCCCATCTTTTGGACACCTCCGGTTTCCCCCCCCCTTTTTTTATATATATATTTTTTCATATATTCTCCTTTTTTTCTTTCTTTTTTCATTTGGTTTCTAAATTAAATGGAATCAACGTTGATTCTGATCTCATGATTCTTTATATTCATTTTTTTACACATTTTTTCATTCACATCTTTCAATTTTCATTATTTATTTCTTTATATACATTCCTAGACATGATCTTTCATGCATCCCTCTTTTTAGTCATCTAATTTATTTCCCCCCTTTTTCTTTTTTTTTTTTTTCTTTTTCCTTTCCCCTTTTTTCTCCTTTCCTCCTATTGCCTTTTTTGTTTATCCTCTCCCCTCCCCCTTTTTCTTCTCTCTTCGTTTGCATGATTGTATCCTTAGTCGCCATAGCAATAGTTACTTTCTCCTCCTTTCTTAATGTTTTAGCCCAATCCCATATCATTACAAGCACCAGCTTGACAGGATGTTGTCATGCGCTGCGCCATGCGCAGTGACGCCGCCCCCAGGGACGGCGTGACTCCGGAGTTTCCTTTTTCCTAGGATCTCTGTAGGTCCACCCTCCCTGTGTGCGCCGCTTCGTCTGACGCATGCGCACACTGCAGAGTGATATCTCTTCCTCTGCTGACACCTCCGTCTGGAATCTCACTGCGCAGGCGCCGGCGGCTATTTAAGCCGTGTCCTGGCGTCCTGCCCAGTGTGTTATCCCACCACCCAAGCTTCAGGACGCTCTCTGCTCCAGCTGCCTATGCACCATCCCTGTACTTATCAAGTAAGCAAGACTCAAATCTCTTTCTCCTTGAACTGGACGATTTACTTTCCTGCAAAATACCTTCTTATGTGAGATAAAATCGAGCATACTCTGTCATACTCCTTTGCACTTGCCTGCTCCATACTTACTTGTCCAATGGTTTACTTACATGATTAATCAATCAATTTAATTTAATTTCTCATTTCTATATAAAAGGGTTCATTTTTAATCCAGCAGGCCTGTCTGTATGCCTTCTCCTCTATATTTTAGAGAGTGTGATCTTGAAATACTGAAATACTAGCTACACTCTATGGTCCTTATAGTCTTTGTAAAAATGAAGGAAAAAGGTTCCCCTTTATTTTGGGTGAATGGATAACAAAATATATATAGGATATATGCAAATTTATGTTTTTTTGGCGTTTTTTTGAGAAAATCACCTAAAAGTTTATTTTCCTTTCCTTCTTAAAGGTCAATCTGGGATCTAACGGGGTTGTCCTCCCTTTTTGGGGGGCCTTTGCGAGGCCATTTCTGAAGCTGACGGATAACCATTATCTCACACTGGCTGATCAGCCGACAACCAGTGCGCTTTTTATTCAAAAAGATATAATCTGCTACCTTATGCCAAACTGCATGTTGGTGCATATTCATATATGTATCTTTCATTCTTGAAAACCTTTTATTGGTATGTATGGTGGACATGGTGGGATGTCGGGTTACTAAACCTTTTGTGGTTCATATTGTTACCTTTGTGCAAATTATTTTCATTTGTTATTTCAGAATGTATCTCCTATATATGCGACTTTTCTCTCTGCAATACGCCTCTGAAGAAGGGACATCGTCCTGAAACATGTCAGGCTTCTAGAGAAAACACTTTATTATTAATGGAAGTATACAAAAATTATTACATGAAAGCAAATTTTATTGTATAAATACTCTTGTTGAGATCCATTTCTAAATGTATCTTGTTTTTATGTTTTTTCAAATAAATAAAACACTTTTTATCTAATCCAATTGTATGGTTCGCCTACAAAGTCCCATTATACTGGGGGGTATATAAGTTCCCTAACCCAAGGGTCTTATTTTTTCTAGTTTATGATGCTCAGTTATGATTGCACAGGGTCAGGGATGACTGACTCTGTTCAGTTAGAAAAAGAAGGAGCCGGTAAATTACATATTTACTGGCTCCTTCCTCCACTCTCCATCCTGACAGAACCAGGATGGGGGGGGGGGACCGGAGGAGCACAGAGGGGGACCAGAGAAGGACCAGGGGAGCCAGTGGAATACACAGAGGACACCAGTAGCCATAGGAGAACACCAGGAGTTGGAGGAGGACACCAGGAGCCTGAGGAGGACACGGGGAGCCGGAGGAGGGCACGGGGAGCGGGAGGAGGGCACGGGGAGCCAGAGGAGCACACAGGGAGTTAAAGGAGAACACGGGGAGCCAGAGGAGGGCACGGGGGCCCAGAGATTAAGAGACATTTGATGGGCAGTCGGGGATAATTGGTGCGGTGAGGGGGGAATTACAAGCACCGATCTCCCTGTGTGTCTTTCAATGAAGCAGCTGACAGCCTCCCGCAGATTTCACTTGCTTCATTGAAAGCCACACAGGGAGACCGATGCTTGTAACTCCCTCCACTGCCGCTCTGATCATCTGTGAGCCTGCCTAGGGCCCCCTCTGCTGAGGTACAACAGGGCCAGCTATACTGGCTTATTAGCCGCCCTGGCTGTGCACATGTATACACTGTGCTTGTGTAAAAACATGCACTGGCATAAATCCCTGGATGTGGTATGTGAACAGCTAGCTTACAGCCATTCATTAATATGGGCGACTATACACTTCAGTGGAAATATGACTTCAATTTGTGTTGGATGGTCTCATGTGCATGTTGCCTAGGACTAGGAATATTTGGCCTGGGAGTCAAACACAACCAATTGCCCCTTTCATGGTAGGGACAGTTTCAGGAGGGTCACGCAGAATGCATGCAGTGTTGGCCATTGTGAAAGGTGGGTGTTGTAACTTTCCATATATATATATATATATATATATATATATATATATATATATATATATATATATATATATATATATATATATATATATATTGTGTGTGTGTATATATATATATATATATATATATATATATATATATATATATATATATATACACACACACACACTTAATTTTCAAAAGTATTGTGATGAACTTTAATGGCATCCCAGTCTTAGTCCGTAGGGTTCAATATTGAGTTGGCCCACCCTTTGCAGCCAGAACAGCTTCAAGTCTTCTGGGAAGGCTGTCCACAAGGTTTAGAAGTGTCTCTATGGGAATGTTTGACCATTCTTCCAGAAGCGCATTTGTGAGGTCAGGCACTGATGTTGGACGAGAAGGCCTACCTCGCAGTCTCTGCTTTAATTCATCCTAAAGATGTTCTATTGGGTTGAGGTCAGAACTCTGTGCAGGCCAGTCAAGTTCTTCCACTCCAAACTCCCTTCCATGCCTCTATGGACCTTGCTTTGTGCATTGGTGCGCAGTCTTGTTGGAACAGGAAGGGGCCATCCCCAAACTGTTCCCACAAAGTTGGGAGCCTGAAATTGTCCAAAATGTCTTGGTATGCTGTTGCCTTAAGAATTCCCTTCTCTGGACCTAAGGGGCCAAGCCCAACCTCTGACAAAACAACCCCACACCATAATCCCCCCTCCACCAAATGATTTGGACCAGTGCACAAAGCAAGCTCCATAAAGACATGGATGAGCGAGTTTGAGGTGAAGGAACTTGACTGGCCAATCCACCACATGTGCTTCTAGTTTCCGCACCTACCAGCTGTGGCCAAACGTTTTGAGAATGACACAAAAATAATAAGTTTTCACAAAGTCTGCTGCTTCAGTGTTTTTAGAGCTTTGTGTCAAATGTTACTATGGTATACTGAAGTATAATTACAAGTATTCCATAAGTGTTAAAAGCTTTTATTGACAATTACATTAGTTTATGCAAAGAGTCAATCTTTGCAGTGTTGACCCTTCTTTTTCAAGACCTCTGCAATTCGCCCTGGCATGCTGTCAATCAACTTCTGTGCCACATCTTGACTGATGGCAGCCCATTCTTGCATAATCGATGCTTGGAGTTTGTCAGAATTTGTGGGGGGGGGGGGGTTTTGTTCATCTGCCTCATCTGCCTCTAGAGGATTGACAACAAGTTCTCAATGGGATTAAGGTCTGGGGAGTTTGCTGGCCATGGACCTAAAATTTCAATGTTTTGTTCCCCAAGCCAATTAGTTATCACTTTTGCCTTATGCCAAGGCGCTCCATCATTGTTGGAAAAGGCAAACTGTTCTTGGATGGTTGGGAAAAGTTGCTCTCAGAGGATGGTTTTGTACCATTCTTTATTCATTTCTGTGTTCTTAGGTAAAATTGTGAGTGAGCCCACTCCCTTGGCTAAGAAGCAACTCCACACATGAATGGTCTCAGGATGCTTTACTGTTGGCATGACACCGGACTGATGGTATCGCTCATCTTTTCTTCTCTGGACAAGGTTTTTTCTGGATGCCACAAACAAATGGAAAGGGAATTCATCAGAGAAAATGACTTTATCGCAGTCCTCAGCAGTCCAATCCCTGTACCTTTTTCAGAATATCAGTCTGTCCCTGATGTTTTTCCTGGAGAGAAGAGGCTTCTTTACTGCCCTTCTTGACACCAGGCCATCCTCCAAAAGTCTTCCCCTCACTGTGCATGCAGATGCACTCACACCTGCCTGCTGCCATTTCTAAGTAAGCTCTGCACTGGTGGTGCCCTGATCCTGCAACTGAATCAACTGCAGGAGACAGCCCTGGCACTTGCTCTACTTTCTTTGGCACCCTGAAGCCTTCTTCACAAATGCAGTGGAAATGTTTTTTTTATGGGATTAAGTTTATTTCCATGGCAAAGAGGGACTTTGCAATTAATTGCAATTCATCTGATCACTCTTCATAACATTCTGGAATATATGCAACTTGCCATCATAAAAACTGAGGCAGCAGCCTTTGTAAAAAATGAATATGTGTGTCATTCTCAAAACTTTTGGCCACGGTTGTACACCATACATACAGGTGGTCTGTGTCCCTCTCTGATAATATATAGAGAATTGTCCCCTAATCACCAGAACTCTAGAATTTGGCAGAATAACTAAGCAAAAAAAAAAAAAAAAAAAAAAAGGAGATTGACAGAAAGAAGACCCCAAAAATTACACAATTTTAACAAATGGGGATAACTTACTATTTTAATAAATTTGTGCATTAGAGCCTTACAACTTTCAGTATTTAAAATTTGATTTTATAATTAAAATACAAAAAAAGCTATTGAGCTATTAGTCAAACTGCAAAATAATGAAGGGTAACAAGTTTATTGAGCTCTAAACCAGTTTAAAATGGCAGGGGCCATAATAACTATAAATTACCGTAATTCAATTGCATAGGAAATTCAACAACACCAGAGTTTAACATCCTTTTTTTCTAGGATTGCTTTGCCTGTTAATTCAAGTGCTCACTTCATCCTTATTAAAAACCTCCCTATCCCTCATGTTTTCTTTATTTAACACTGAATTCCAGGGAAACAGCTGAACATAAAGAGGTAATACATATAAGGGAGCTGTTTACCTGCCAATGGATTTGTATTTGTGTTTTTTAAGTCATAGAATTAACACAGCCAGTGTCGGAACTACCACCATTGCTGCAATGTGGATCAATGGGCAGAGGAGTGAGTTGTCCATTCGGGTCCCTGTTTTTTAGTTTGCCCCTCTGCCAGTCCGTTGTAAGGGTTTCTTCTAACTGTGTGCACTGTGCAGTTTATTTTAGGGGTGACCGTAGATGGGGGATACAGAGGTGGACATGGGGATACAAAGGGGGACATGGGGGGGTACAGAGGTGGATGGAAGGATACAGAGGTGAACATGCATGGGGGTTACAAAGGTGGACGGAAGGATACAGAGGTGAATGTGGATGGGAGGGGGGTACAGAGTTGGACATGGGGGGAACAGAGGTGAACGGAGATACAGAGGTGAACGTGGATGGGGGGGATACAGAGGTGGACGGGGGTACAGAGGTGGACAGAAGGATACAGAGGTGAACGTGAATGGAGGGTACAGAGGTGGACGGGGGGTAGAGAGGTGGACAAGGGATACAGAAGTGAACATGGATGGGGGTACAGAGGTGGACAGAAGGATACAGAGGTGAACGTGGATGGGGGTACAGAGGTGGACGGGGATGGAGAAGTGAGCTGTGGATAGAGGGGTACAGAGGTGAGCTGTGGATGGGGGAAAACAGAGGTGAACGTGGATGGGGGGTACAAAGGTGGACATGGATGGGGGGGTACAGAGGTGGAACGGGAAGGATGCAGAGGTGAATGTGGATGTGGGGTACAGAGGTGGGGGGGTACAGAGGTGAACATAGATGGGGGGATACAGAGGTGGACATGGGGGGTAAAAAGGTGGACATGGAGGGTACAGAGGTGGAAGGGGGGGTCAGAGGTGGATGGAAGGATACAGAGGTGAACATGGATGGGGTTACAAAGGTGGACGGAAGGATACAGACGTGAACGTGGATGGGAGGGGGGCTACAGAGTTGGATATGGGGGGGTACAGAGGTGGATGGAGATACTGAGGTGAACGTGGATGGTGGGGATACAGAGGTGGAAAGAAGGATACAAAGGTGAACGTGGATGGGGGGTACAGAGGTGGACAGGGGGGTAGAGAGGTGGACAAGGGATACAGAAGTGAACGTGGATGGGGGTACAGAGGTGGACAGGGGGTACAGAGGTGGACAAAAGGATACAGAGGTGAACGTGTATGGGGGTACAGAGGTGGACGGGGGATGGAGAAGTGAGCTGTGGATAGGGGGGTACAGAGGTGAGCTGTGGATGGGGGAAAACAGAGGTGAACGTGGATGGGGGTACAGAGGTGGACATGGATGGGGGGGTACAGAGGTGGAACAGGAAGGATGCAGAGGTGAACATGGATGTGGGGTACAGAGGTGGGGGTTACAGAGATGAACGTAGATGGGGGATACAAAGGTGGACATGGGGGGTACAGAGGTGGATGGAAGGATACAGAGGTGAACATGGATGGGGGTTACAAAGGTGGACGGAAGGATACAGACTTGAACGTGGATGGGAGGGGGGAGGTACAGAGTTGGACATGGGAGGGTACAGAGGTGGACGGAGATACAGAGGTGAACGTGGATGGTGGGGATACAGAGGTGGAAAGAAGGATACAGAGGTGAACGTGGATGGGGGGTACAGAGGTGGATGGGGGGTACAGAGGTGGACAAGGGATACAGAGGTGAACGTGGATGGGGGGTACAGAGGTGGACGGGGGGTACAGAGGTGGACAGAAGGATACAGAGGTTAATGTGGATGGGGGTACAGAGGTGGATGGGGGATAGAGAAGTGAGCTGTGGATAGAGGGGTACAGAGGTGAGCTGTGGATGGGGGGATACAGAGGTGAACGGGGATGGGGGTACAGAGGTGGACGGGGAGGGGGGTACAGAGATGGACAGGGGATACAAAGGTGAATGTGGATGGGGTATAGAGGTGGACGAGGGGCAGAGAAGTGAGCTGTGGATAGAGGGGTACAGAGGTGAGCTGTGGATGGGGGGATACAGAGGTGAACATGGACAGGGAAACAGAGATGAATTGTGGATGAGGGGTGCTACAGAGGTAGACAGGGCATACAGAAGTGAGCTGTGGATGGAGGGGTACAGATGTGAATGTGGTATACAGAGGTGAACTGTGTATTGAGGGGTACAGAGGTGAGCTGTGGATGGAGGGGGGTACAGAGGTGAGCTGTGGATGGAGTGGGGTACAGAGGTGAGCTGTGGATGGAGGGGGGCACAGAGGTGAGCTGTGGATGGAGGAGGGTACAGAGGTGAGCTGTGGATGGAGGGGGGTACAGAGGAAAACTCTGAATGGAGGTGGGTACAGAGGTGAGCTGTGGATGGAGGGGGGTACAGAGGTGAGCCGTGGATGGAGGAGGGTACAGAGGTGAGCTGTGGATGGAGGGGGTACAGAGGTGAGCTGTGGATGGAGGGGGTACAGAGGTGAACTGTGGATGGAGGGGGTACAGAGGTGAGCTGTGGATGGAGGGGGTACAGAGGTGAACTGTGGATGGAGGGGATACAAAGGTGAGCTGTGGATGGAGGGGGCTACAGAGGTGAGCTGTGGATGGAGTGGGGTACAGAGGTGAACTGTGGATGGAGGGGTAGAGAGGTGAGCTGTGGATGGAGGGGGGTACAGAGGTGAACTGTGGACTGTGGTTTGAGCAGCAGCCAGCTCGACAGGAGCTACAGTGAGCTCCACCTCCCGGTCCTCTCAGCACACCGCACTGGTGATGGGGGGTTGAGTCAGAGATCAGAGAGACCCTGCAGGAGACTGGGGGGGAGACAGAAAGGAGCCTTGGATGCCAACACACACCAGAGGCACAGTGCACAGTACTTATTTATAAGCAATGCCGCTGCTGCTGTCTCCACAGTGGCAGGTGTGCTGATGGTCCCCCCCGCCTGAATGGTCTGTCCCTGGTCTGGACTGAATCATGTGCCCGGGTTACAGGCAGTAAAAAACCCGGGCACATGATTCAAAACCTGTACTGTCTGGGTGAGTCCCGGACAGGTGGAAACCCTATACAGAGGTGAGTTGTGGATGGAGGGGGTTACTGAGGTGAGCTGTGGATGGAGGAGGGTACAGAGGTGAACTGTGGATGAGGGTGCAGAGGTAAGCAAAGTGGTGTGCAGAGGTGACCAATAGATGGTTACTTTGGGGGATGGGGGAGAATATGCAAGTACTGCCCCTTGTGCTGATTTTTTTCTGTGCCCTGTATGATACAAACACCTCACAGTACACACTCCCAATCCCTGTGTGCCATCCTGGACTCCTCTATCTCCCCCTTCCCCCCATCATCCTGGACTCCTCTATTCCCCCCCGGATCATCTTGAACTCCCCCATTTATCCCCCCAATCATCCTGGACTCTCCTATCCCCCCCATCATCTTGAATGACCCTATCTCCCCCCCCATCATCATTATTATTATACAGGATTTATATATACATATATATATATATATATATATATATATATATATATATATATATATATATACATACACAGTTTGTGCAGTGCTTTACAACATGAGGGCAGACAGTGCAGTTACAATACAATTCAATACATAAGTTTACGTGTGTTTTTGTTTTTTGGAATGTTGGGGTGGAGAGAAAATTTGCATGGGGGGGCCCAAGAAAATGTTTGCCAGGGTCCAATCAATATTAAAGACGGCCCTGCTTAGCCTGTGATTGAACCTCCGGAACGCTTTTCACCCCCCTCCTCCCCCCGAGCTCAGCACCATTTAGGGAGCCCACTCATGGTGGACCCTCCGGGCGCACCGGGAGGAATCCCTGACGCTGGCGGAGCTCATCTGGCGGTGGCCAGACGGGAGCACACGGCCAGCTCGCCTAACATGGCCCCTTCTTGGGAGTCGTCCCAGCATGGGAGAGGTCACCATGCAGGGACTGGTCAGTCGGTGCAAGCGACCGGTGTCCCCCTGTCCAATATCCAAGATGGTCGGTCCCTTAGGTCTGGGGGCGGAGCTAGTCGGGTACCCTCATCATCCGCCTTGGCGGTAGGTCCCAGCAGGAGAAGCGCTGGAAGTACGGGATCGAGGCGCAGCGTGGGGGCCGGGACCAGCACATCCAGACCCCTGTCTGTGGCCTCATCGGTGGCGATCACGGATGCAGCGGGCCAGCAGGATGCGACTTTTCCCCGGTCAGAGGGGGAGTTGTCTAGCTCCGAGGACGAAAGGCCGGTGCGGGCGACTGTGGGACCCCTTCCTGTGCAGCCTGGTGAGTCCAATCTTAACACTTTTTCTCCCTTACAGGTTGTTTTGGGTGGTTTATTAGGTCCGATTTACAAATGCTCATGTCGCGTTTGCGCTCGCTGGTTCAATGTTTTGATGGGGTTTCAGTTGCCTCTTCTCCTGTGCAGGGCTGGGTGCCTAGCCTGGCAGGGACAGCTCCGCAGGGGTTTCAGTTCCTGGGACAGGCGAGGGTTCGTCCACTGTGGAGGGAGAAAGGGGTGGGGTGCAGGATGGGTCAGGGGCGGTGACAAGCCCACAACGAGTAAGGAATCAGGTAAAGCAGTTGACACAGTACGTTTGGCGGATGCAGCCAAGTGTGAAGTGTATGTTTGCTTTGAGGGTTCTTTAGGGGCCCATCTGAAGCCGGAGGTGCGGGAAAAAATCTGGAAAGGTGAATACGTGGAGATTTTTTCCTTACTGCCGCTTGAGAAATTTAATTTAGATAGGGTTAAGCCGGACGAGTCCAAGAAGGATGAAGAAGAAAAATGTAGGTATCGTCTTAATCCCCGATCCTTTGCCAATTGGCTCCAAGCTTTTGCTATTTTAGCAAGTGTGATTGGAGAGAAACAGCCTGAGTGTTTCTCTGCGCTTTTTTGTTACTTGGACGCAATTGGCGAAGCTCAATGCGTGTATGGGGGACAGCTTTGGCTCCGATATGACGAACAATTTCGCCAGCGGAAGGCGGTTCGCCCCTCAATATGCTGGGACCATAAAGATATCAGCTTGTGGATGAAGCTGATGTCTGCGGCTCGGCCTGCTCCTATGTTATTTCCAGGCAGGGTCGGAGGTGCGGATGCCCCAGGACAGCCGGCCCCAAAAGTTAAAGGGGTGTGTTGGCAATTTAATGAGGGGGCCTGTAGGTATGGAAGCGGTTGTCATTTCAAGCATGAATGCTCAGGCTGTGGGGGTGGGCACATGTTATCCCGATGTTTCAAAAGAGGGAAGAGCAAGCCTGAGGATTCTTCAGGAAAAAGGGAGGATTCCGGTGATGGAAAGGAAGTGTCCCTTTCTAAATAGATTTCCAGATCAGGCGGCTGCCCGGTTGTTGGAGTCGGGTTTTTCCGAAGGTTTTGTGAGTTAAAAAATATTCCTCCTGTACCCAGGAATTTGAGGTCGGCTTTTGAACATCCTGGGGTAGTATCCGAGAAGCTAGCAAAAGAGGTGGCATTGGGTCGGATGAGCGGCCCTTTCCCATCCCTCCCTAGGGCAGACCTGGTGGTTTCTCCCTTGGGGGTGGTGCCCAAGAAGGAGCCGGGAAAATTTAGATTGATTCATCACTTGTCTTTTCCAAAGGGGGGGTCTGTCAATGACGCCATTGATCCTGAAGCATGCTCGAAGTGGTGTCATATACATCATTTGATGCGGCGGTTAATTGGGTTCGGGTTGGGTTCGGCGCTATGGCCGGGGGCCCTCATGGCGAAGACTGACGTTGAGTCGGCTTTTCGGTTACTTCCGGTTCACCCTGACAGTTTTTACCTTTTGGGATGCCAATGGGAGGAGGAATATTATGTCGATCGGTGCCTGCCAATGGGCTGTTCTATCTCATGCTCACTGTTTGAGACGTTCAGTTCATTTGTGGAATGGGTGGTACACGACGTGTCGGGAATTAACTCCATCATTCACTATCTCGACGATTTTTTGTGTGTGGGCCCTCCTTCGTCCAAGGTGTGCGGGAATTTGCTGGCTACACTTCAGCATGTTTCAGTGCCTTTTGGAATACCATTGGCTCCGGAAAAAACTGCGGGTCCTCCAGGCGGAGATCCGATGTATGGTGGGTAAGCGCAAGATTCAGCTGCGCCAGCTGCAATCGCTGTTGGGAAAGCTGAATTAAGCTTGCAGGATTTTGCCCATGGGGCGTGTGTCTTGTCGCAGCTTGTCGGCGGCGACGGCAGGTGTCTCATCCCCGATACATTACATCACGCTGAGGCGGGAGCACAGGGAGGACCTGCGCATTTGGCATGCCTTCCTGGATTCCTATAATGGCAGGGCGTTGTGGATGGAGGGCCCGGTCAGCAATTTTGACTTGGAATTCTATACCAACGCGGCTGGGTCGTCTGGCTTCGGGGCTTTCCTGGGGGGGGCGGTGGTGTGCTGAGCAGTGGCCGGAGGAGTGGCATAAGGCAGGTTTCCTCAGGAATTTGGTCTTGTTGGAGCTATTTCCAGTTATCGTGGCAGTGGAAATTTGGGGGGAGGTTTTTAGGAATCGGAAAATAGGATTGCACTGCGATAACATGAGGGTAGTTCAGGTCATTAATCAAGTGACGGCCTCTTCTATGCCAGTTGTGTGTTTGTTGCGGCACCTGGTGTTGCGTTGTTTGCAGTTTAATGTTTTTCTGTATGCTGTGCATATTCCTGGCACATCTAACACTGTTGCTGATGCTTTGTCTCGGTTTCAGTGGGACAAATTCCGGGCGCTGGCACCTGCAATGGAGCAGCACGGGAGTCCCTGTCCTCCGGAGTTGTGGCAAATACTGTTGGAATCATTGCGGATTTGATCAGGAATTCGGTTTGGGCTAGCACATGGGCAGCACACGCTAAGGTTTGGCAGGAATGGTGTGGGTTGCTAGGACGGGTGGACAGTGGAGTTGGAGTGGGCAGAGTGACAGCCTTATTGTACTTCATTGGGTTGAATTATGAACGAGGGGTGTCAGCTTCTGCTATGGATCGCAAGATGGCGGGGTTGGCGTTCTGGTTTAAAATGACGGGGGAAGGTGATGCCACAAGGGAGTTTATGGTCAGGCAAGCCTTGAAAGTGTATAGGAGAGGGGCAGAAAGTAGAGACATAAGGCGATCACTTTGTCCATACTGGAGCAGTTACTGGTGGAGGTGAGTAATGTGTGTACTTTAGAATACGAAGCTGTGTTGTTCAAAGTTGCATTTGTTCTGGTTTTTATGGGGCATTCCGGTTAGGTGAGCTGGTTAGTCCTTCTAGACGGGCGCAAGGGGGACTTCAGTTTGGGGATGTTCACTGTGGTTCTGCATCTGTAGCTCTTTTCCTTCGCAGGTCCAAAACAGATCGGGTGGGTAAGCGTAAGTATGTGCATGTGTATGCTATCCCTGGTGGGGTGTCCTGTCCGTTTGCGGCTGTACGTAAGTTCTTGGGTTTCCGCCCGGCGAGCAAGGGTTCCTTTTTGGTTCATCAGGATGGCTCCTCGTTATCCCGGTAACAGTTCATTTCCGTTTTTCGCCGTTGTTTACTATCAGCCAGGTGGGGTTTGGACAGTTCAGTCATTAAGCATATAGGGCGGTGGGAATCTGATCGGTTTAAACTTTATATACTCCCTCACTTGGTTTAGATGAACTATGTTAGTCGTGTGCTGTTGCGTATACGTTGGGGTTTGTTGTTTATTTGTTTCTACATGCTAAAAAATTTTTTATTTCAGATGCCGGTGTTGGTCTCGTATGGATTATGGGACATTCATTTGTCTTTTGGGGGGCTCGAAGGGCGGACGTATGTTCAAACGGCTGCCAGTTGGGAGTGCCGAGTACGCCCGTTTGGATTGCGCCCCGGATGTGTTAGTCCTACATGTTGGGGGTAATGATTTGGGGGTTAGATCCATGCGCCACCTTATCAGGGATATCAAATTTGATGTTCTTAGGATTCGCACTGATTTTCCATGTACTATGGTGGTGTGGTCAGATATTGTGGGTCGTACGTCCTGGCGGTTTGCCAGATCTATAGAAAAGCTCAACAAAACACGGATTAAAGTTAATAAGGAGGTGGGTCGATTTATAGTACGCAATGGAGGTTTAGTGGTTCAACATCGGGAGCTGGAGGTGGAGATTTACCTGTACTTAAGGGGGGATGGGGTCCACCTTAATGCGGTAGGCATTGACTTGTGGTGTCTGGGCCTGGAGGATGGGGTACAGCGGGCTCTGCGTTGTGTGGGGCGCCCACTGGTGTAAGGTTTCACACCTGTGGTCTGTGGCGGTTGGGGATCTTTGGAGGCATTGGAAATTAAGAATAAAGTGATGGAAGTGGGGAACCATTATCGGTATGGTATCCTTGGTTGATGCCAGTTAACTAAGCTTTAATTGCCATCGGGAGATGGGTATCAGCGGGTAGGTTTGAGTAATGTCGTTTGAGTCGGAGCGGCCGCGACTGATGACCGGGTGTGGACACGCTGATACGGTGAAATGTGGTCGGTGCCTCCAGGGATCCCTGACAATGGTTTAAAATGTTTCTGATGGAATATCGTGTTTTACCTAAGAAAAAGTTATGGTTAAAAAATGTTTAATAAAGTGGCCAAGTGTGGCCAATTTACTCCAAAATGGGTGGTCTGGTTATTTTAGAGGTTAAGTACGGTATTAGGTATTTAGAAGTTTAAGATAGGTTTGGTATAGGCCATACCATAGTCAAGAAGCAGCAGTTCTGTTTCTATTTCATCTTGCTCTTTCCTTTCAGCAGCAGGTTCCTTGCTAGCACAGCACTACAGTACACCAGATAGGCTTGTACTACTTCTCCCTCTCTCAGTTTGAGCTCTGCTGTACAGGGAATTACAAGAGGCTGTGTTATAATCTTTACTAATGTATTAATGATGTTTATAGAATATTATTCTTATAAAGATTATGTATTAATGATAAGGATCATAAACAAATTGATTTCTATACTTTTATTTGTTCAGTTTGGGAAAATATATGAGCAAATTATTTGAAATCTATGTGAAAATATACCAGAAAGCTGTAGTCCTATAGGTTTGGTACAATCAAGCTCTACAGATGGTATGCATAAATCAAGTTATATAGACAAGCTAGACTGCAAAACTATTGCGATTATGTAAAGAGTTTTAAAAGTATATACAATACGAATGCTATTTCTTGTTATTGTAATATTTCTTGGTTAGGGTAACATTACATGCATAACTATGTTAGTATATCCAATATTATTTGATTTAAATGATAGAATACATCAAACATATAGTTTTACTTTGTAGAAGAGGACCAACCCTTTACCCCACCTTCTCTTTTACTAGTCAACATGATAAAGATTCAGAATTCAGGGCATGGCTTGGCGTGCAATGGAGATGGTCGCACACTAGCTGAGCTCCGTGAAGAAACACAGCTTACAGCCTGACATCTTACTTGGACCAAGGCAAGCTGCTACACCAAACGCCAAAATCAAGATCCTGACGAGGCTCTGCGGCCACTTCTGCCAGAAACATATCAGGCCTCTTCAAACACAATCCTCCTCACGAGGCAACGTGGCTGGGAACAAAATGGCGCAGGTGCAGAGAGAGTAGGAGGACTTAATTGAAGTCTGCTGCAGAGGACACAGGTAGGGGATACATACACACTGATCAGCCCCTCACCTATGCGGACATGTCCCGGTTTGCAGCGGACATAAAATCCACCTTCTCAGCAGCCATTACAGATCTCAAATCAAACCTGCTGGTTCTCACAGAGAAGCTAACAGCGGTGGAGGCAACGGGAATGAACAGAGACAGGGCACTCCACACACTGGAAAAGGTAGTAGTGGTCCACTCTTCCCATTTCATTGATATGAATAGGCACTTGAAGGACTTAGACAATAGAGGGAGAAGAAACAATATCCGGGTGAGGGAGATCCCTGAGTCTGTGGACATGGATCAAATCATCCCAGCACTACAGAGAGTCTTTAACAGCTTGCTGGAACGACAGGAAGATACTGAGATAGACTTTGTGCATGCTCACAGGGCTCTTAGAGCAAGAGGCCCTGACACTGCTCCCCCCATAGATATTTTTTGTTGCCTACAAAATTTCTCTCCTAAGGAAGACATAATGCGAAAGGCCAGAAGAAATGACCGCATTATCTTTAATGGGGAAACTATTATGCTGTTCCAAGACCTTTCACAAATCACCTTAAGGAATCGCAGAGCACTGCGCCCCCTGCTGGACAAATTAAGGGAAAAGAACTACGACATACATGGCTCTTCCCCTTTGCCCTGATTGTCACTCATGTGGGTAAGCAGCATACGCTGCGAACACCAGTAGATCGTCCGGATTTCTGTGAGGCCCTGAACCTAGACCACGTCGATCTTCCAAAATGGTACCAGGAATTTACTCTGCCGCTCGTTGAAAGGAGCCCTTCAAGATCTCCATTCTCTTCACCTGATAAACGTACCTCCAAGAAAATGAAACACAACCGTGGGGGACACCCCAGAATGGGAACACCCACTCCGAGACCGACCCCCTCGAGGGTCCAGGAAGATGGGTAAATATCTGATCCTCCCCTCTTTCAACTATATCACACATCACTGCCAAGTGACTGTGACTTGATCCATAGGATTGAAGGAATACCTTTTCCTTTCTGTAACAAAGTTTTGATGATGCAACCACCCGTTATGCTTCCTCCCCTGCTAAATGGTTTACCCTGGCTAGTTCATTTATTTGGTGTTCAGTGACACTGGCTGAAACCTGAAGCACTGTCCAAGGAGGAGTGTTCCCTACCTAACATTCGAGCTGATCCACAGCTTCTCTATCCTAAGTTTTTCTCTCAATAGACCTTACTTTCGTATTGCTTTTTTTTTTTTTTTTTTTTTCAACGAGTACGGATTCATCGCATGGAGACTCTACTCCAACAGATGGCTCGATCCCCATTACATTTAGGCCTTATGTTTCTCAATCACGTTCTTAGACATTAGCTAGACTGCACAAAGGGGACAGTAGATTCAGCAAGACGTATAGCTCCACTCTTCTGCATTGATGGTTGCTCACCTATGGTTGAATAAAGTTACGTTTTATAGCTCTTCTTAGGGTTTATTCATCTTAGACGATACCTTATTAGATTTTTATAGGCTGTGTTTTTTTTTTGTTTGGCTGTTTTGATTCAATATAGTGTTACAACTTATATCACTACCAGGTCATTTACCGGTGATATATACCTCTTAGTTGCAGCCTACCTATGGAACCACAAAGTGATCTTGGACCTGGGATCTCCCCCTGGATCCAATATACGCTAAATATATACTTTACTAACATTGCTCATTTTCTAAAGTGTACTAATACTACTCCCATCCTCTTCTCTTATTTCTATTTCACTTCTTTCTTTCTATCTCCCTTACTCCTGCTCTTCAATACATGAAGTTATAAACCAACGAGAATTTTTGTTGTTTTTTATCTTATTACAGTTTCAGCTCTGGTACAGCTCCTCCTGAACCCTCCTGATGGCATACTCCTCGCTAGGGCAATTCCCTCTGGTAATTTCACATAATATGAAAGGACTGAATGTCCCAGAGAAATGGTCCACCCTCCTGAGAGAATTGAAGAAAGGTAGGCCTCACTTCAGGAGACCAATTTCAAAATGCACCAGGTACCAAGACTAACAGATTCCTTTTTTACTGCTGCCTACCATGCAACAAATGATACCTTCAAATCGAAGGGAGTTTCGATTTTGGTGAGCAAAGAGGCCCCTTTTGTCATCTCAGATCGCTTAACAGACCCTGATGGGCGGTTCGTTTTTTAAAAGGCACATTTAGAGGCTCCCCTATCACACTGGCGAATAATGTCTATTTTCCCAATACAAAGCACATAACATTTTGCCAATGGGTGATAAGAGAGCTCCAAGGGTTTATAATCGGGCTGTCTCATTTTTGGGGGGGCGACTTTAATGTCCCACTGAATCCCCTAGTAGATACCTCATCCGGGAAGTCATGCGTCACCTATAAGGTCCTTAATAAAATAAAAACTCTTCTACACTCCCTCCAACTAATAGATTCATGGAGATTTCTCCATCCCTAAGATAGGGGCTACATGTTCCACTCCATTCCTCACAACCGGTACTCTTGCATAGAGTATTCATCTATTTATCTCCCAGAGAGACCTAACAACAATTTTGGATGCCAGAATCGTAATCCAATCGATTTCTGATCACGTTCCGATCTCGTTGTTGATGGATCTGCTCAATCCCAGACCCAAACCCAACACTTGGAGACTGAATTTATCACTACTAACTGACCCCACATTACTTCCCAAGATAGCCACTTCTCTCACTATTTTCAACTTAACCAAACCCCTAATATGGATCCCCTGATGATTTGGGAGGCTCATAAATGCTCCATTAGGGGTGAGCTGATCAAAATGGGATCACACTGTAAGAAGGAACAGGAAAAATAAATTAAACAGTTGACATAGAAGATCTTTAAACTAGAATCCATTCACAAACATTCCTTGATTACACAGTCAGCAGGGGAATTACTGGAGACTAGGAAAGCACTTCAACAAATTCTGGAAGCTAAAATTAAACGCATACTATTCTAGGGCTTTAAAGGACCCCAACACCACTAAAAACATTATGGGCATCAGGAAAACTAAGGGCTCCCTGGATGTAACCGCAAAAGCCATAGTGGCACATTTTCACAGATATTATACCAAATTGTACAACTTCCCACCACAACACAGGCCACCAGAATCAATAGGAGACAGGACCCACGTGATTCAAGATTACCTACATAAGAGCGGTCTCCCTAAATTAAAATATATTGATACAATACCTCTAGAGGAACAGATCACTTCAACAGAAATCCGACAGGCTATCAAAGGCCTAAAATTGGGAAAAAGCCTAGGCCCTGATGGCCTAACTTCTATTTACTATAAAACTTTTGTAAATACTTTGCCAGACCCACTTGTTAAAGTGCTGAACTCCCTGTCTGTAGCAAGAGAAGACCCATCTGAATTCTTATCTGCCTAAATCATTGTTATACCCAAACCTAACAAAGATCCTACTGAATGCTCCAGCTACCGACCCATTTCATTATTGAATCTAGATCTTAAGCTATTACCGAAGATCTTGGCCACCAGACTTAGCCCACTTTTGTCTGAACTGATTGGCCCAGAGCAAGTTGGCTTCATGCCAGGCAGGGAAGGAAAATACAATATCATAAAAGCTCTCTTATTGTCACATGCTGCCCATACAAGAGATATCGAGGGCCTGCTCCTGTCCACGGATGCAAAGAAGGCCTTCGATAGGGTATCATGCTACTTCATGCTAGCTACTTGTGGACACGTAGGTTTGGGCTCACACATGATGGCGTGGATTTCTGCTTTATATCAGAATCGTTCAGCTAGACTAAAAATGGATGGATCTTTGTCAGAAAGGGTTGACATATCAAACAGCACCAGGTAGGGATGCCCCCTCTCCCCTTTACTGTTTATACTGTCACTGGAGCCATTCATCAGAATGGTTAACATGGACAATTCGATCAGCGTTTTTCAGCTGCTAGACAGAGAGTTCAAAATCACAGCCAATGTGGACGATTTGCTGTTTTTCCTGACTAAGCCACATACCACAATTCCCAACTTAATCAAAGCGTTCACAAGCTTCAGATATGTATGAAATCTTTAAATAAACTACTCTAAGTGAGAGGCTATGAATATTACTATGACCGGCGATTAACTTCTTAGAACTAAAGGAAATTGCCCTTTTAAATGGTAAAATACGGCACTTAAATACTTGGGAGTCTGGTTGACCCCAAAAAATTCCTCAATTTTTGAGCGGTACTTCCCTCCATTAATTCGGACAATAGAAAAGGATCTTAATTTATGGAATACAGGATACTTCTCCTGGTTCAGCCGTGCAGCTATTCTTAAAATGTCTATTTTACCTAGATTACTCTATCTGTTATGTGCACTGCCCATACCAATCCCACAGAACTTTTTCAAAACCCTACACTTCATTCTTCTGAAATTCTTATGGAAACATAAAAAGTCCAGAATTACATTTTCACTCCTGACTAAGCCAAAAGAACATGGGGGAATGGGCTTACCTGACTTCAGGAGCTACTACTTGAAATCTCGTGTAACAAGGGTGATTGATTGGCATTGCCATGGAGACTCTAAGGATTGGGTGGCACTGAAAGCAGGTTTAAGCCCTGTCCCTCTGCGCTTTTCTCCACGGATCCCATGGAATAGCTATAGACAACTTTTAAAGCAACACCCACTGATTGAAACAACTTTAAATGCAGTTTTCCATGCAAAAGCAGTTTTCCGTGCAGTAGCGAAACATTCCAAAGTGACTTCATTAATCAGTCCCCTGACACCCTTAAAAGACAATCCTGACTTCACTCCCGGTATAGGGAATCTGTCATTTCAAAACCCAAATTCTAATATGCCACTGTTAGCTGGTGACTGCTTCTACAAAGGCAAGATTAAAGATTTTTCTGCCTTAAAGAATGATAGTGAACTCATAAACATACCACTATGGTGGTACTTCCAAATCTGCAGTTATGCCAATAGCAAAACACGCAAAAGGGAATTCTCAAGGCCTTTAATGGAACTGGAATCAGTATGCGTATCTGGTGAAAGGGCTACATCATTCACCTACACCTGGCTACAAAATGCTAATTATGCTTTGGAGGATGGATTCAGGAGAAACTGGTCAATGGCTCTTCAGATGGATATAACAGATAACCAATTGAGAAATGCCTGCATACTATCTCACAAGTGCTCTCTCAGCACAAAAAATGCAGGAAACTGCCTACAAATTATTGACAAACTGGTACATTACCCCAGTAAAGCTGAATAAATGGAGTCTGCAGACCCCAAACACCTGCTGGAGGTGCGGGAGCGATGTGGGCACCCTCATACATATCTGGTGGAACTGCCCACTTTTGACCACATTCTAGGACAAGGTCAGGGAAATAATTTTACAAATGACAGAAACTAGTCTCACGCTCAATGCGGCATGTTGTCTATTACATATCTCAAATTTTCCACTCAAACGGTACAAAAAAATCACTGACCAAACACTTATTAAACGCTGCCAAGGTGCTGATCCCGATTTCTTGGTGAACCACTCGGATTCCAACTGTCTGGGAATGGCTGGACAGGGTCTCCGAAATCTGTATGATGGAGGAGACCTTGGCCCAGTCTTCTGACAGAGTTGAAAGGTTCCACAAAACTTGGTCCCCATGGTTTCTCTTCCGTTACTCGAAGACATACGAGGAGCTAAAAGCTAGCCATTCCACTGCTGGAGGAAACTAATTTACCACTTTGGCCTCATAGGGCCTCTTTATAACTATAAGTACTACTTCTGATGGTGATGCTCGTGTATCTCTTGGTTAAGTCTACCGTACTTAGTCTTGTAATATTATAATGTTATGAAGGACACACATATTCTTACTTTCACTACATCTACTTCTCTTATATCTTCCCTATATTCTTCTTTGGCATGCACTAAGTCCTGACTAAATTCATTAGTAGAATGTATTAAAACAAAAGTGATATCTGCCATACCCCAAGGGATAGGACACAGTGGGGTTGATTTACTAAAGGAAAATCTACTTTGCACTGTAAGTGCATTTGAAAGTGCACGGGTAAGTACAGTCACTGTAGATCGCTGTAGATCTGAGGGGAAGCTCTGAAATTAGGGGAAGCTCTGCTGATTTTATCATCCAATCACGTGCAAGCAAAAATGTTTTTTTTTTTTTTTTTCCTTGCATGTCCCCCTCAGATCTACAGAGACTGCAATTCCAAGTGCACTTGCAGTGCACTTGTAGTGCAAAGTGGATTTGCCTTTAGTAAATAAACCCCATTGTCTTTAATTTTACTATGGCTATTATAGGCTAAATGAGATATTCACAAGACCTTAGTAGAAGCCCTACAAAATAACTGTTTGATTCTACTGATAGTCGTGTTATGTGGGGGAATTCACAACCCTCATCACCAATCTATTTTTGACATAACACTTTTGTATTCTTTTGTACATCTTGTGCTTGTTATGTGAACATTAACTGTGCTTTCTAATAAACTTTTGATGTTTAAAAAAAAAAAAAAGGATTTACAATTCAACACCATCTCCCAGAAGTGGTGACAGGGACCTGTCAAAAACAGGTACCTTTTCCCCCCTTCCCACTGAAAGGTGCCAAATGTGGTACCAGAGAGGGGGAGGAAGCAAATAAGCGTAAGTTCCACATTTGGGCGGAACTCCGCTTTAAGCACAAAGAACTCTTACAAGAACAAAACCATACATTTTTACATTCTTTTATATTCTGTATTATATTAGTTATCCTGTAATTATTTGCTATTTTTTTATATTACAAATTTTTGCAAGAACAAAAGTACTTTCCATCTCTGAGTGATTCTCATCCTCAGAAGGTGTTTCCCTAAGTTTATGAAATACCAAAAAAAAAAAACATATTTAATAAGCTGATACAAAATCTAAATCAGGTACTTACAAATTACAATATTGCTTACTGGTTTTATATCCGGAAGCATGCTTGATGCAAAAGGTTCTTGTCCGCAGTAGTCTTCATGAGATCAATTATAAGATAAATGGTACAGGCTGTGTAGGTATTTTCTATACAGGAAGACCTTATTTAGAATTTTACATTAAAATTGGAGCCACTATATATTTTCTTTCATAGCAGCTGCAGTGTAAAACTGTACTGAGTACACACCTGGGGTTATTATAAAGAACAAAGGAATAAGAAGTTGGACAACAATTTCATTTTTTTTTTCTGTGCTCAATTTTTTATACAGTAAATAGCCCATTAGTTGAAATCTACCTTTTATAAATCAATAAACACAGATTGTATTAAAAAGACTTAAAGCTGTATTAAACCCAAAAGCAAAAATTGAATATATTGCAGCTTACCAATCATTAGATGTGCTGGGGGTGTGTCCAAGATGGTGACAGGAGCGGACATGTTTTAGCTCTGCCGTCCGGATCTAAAATCCTGCAACACCGCGGTGCTGGGAGCCTTCACACTGCCTCTACGGATGCTCCTGGCTGCCTGGACCTGAATGCCCATGCCCGGCTACAGACGAGGAGGTAAAAGACCGCACCGCAAGCTGAGGGAAAGGTTGCTGCCGTTTCCCCTATTGTAATGGCGTCCCAGAGGGGAAGGTGGGCCACGAGGCTGCAGCTCCCCAGGCCCCACCGGAGCACACAGCCCTTATGGAAGCCATTAATGCCTGCAAAACGGCACGAACAGAGAAGATGGACCATGTGTACACAGAGCTGGGGCTGATCAGAAGGGACATTGATGCATTTAGAGGCCCGGTGGCAGAGATGGAGCATCGTCTATCCTCAACAAAGGACATACAGTGGGAACATGCGGTGGATCTCCACTCCTTAAAAATCAGAGTGAAGCACCTGGAGTTGCGGGCCGAAGATGCCAAAAATCGCAACAGACGCAATAAATTGTGCATACTAAGGCTGCCTGAGGGAGCAGAGGGGAACGATACCACTCTCTTCACCGAGCAACTGTTGCGCTGTCTTTTGCCCCACACCTCGTTCTCACCCCATTTTGTGGTGGAGCGTGCCCATCGGATACCCACAGTTAGGGGGCCCCCCCGCGCACGTTTATATTTAAACTGTTGAACTTTCAAGACCGAGACCTAATCCTGTGAAAAGCCAGAAGTGAGGGGGAGCTGAAATATGAAAATGCTAAGCTCCTAATAATCCCAGATTATTCCATCAAAACGCAACGCCAGAGGAAGTCATTCGACCATGTTCGCTCCAGCCTACGCGCCAAAAACCTCAAGTACAGTATGCTTTACCCTGCCAGACTCCGATTTCAAGATGGGGGGCGGGTGCGCTTCTTCACATTCCTGAGGAGGCGTCATCCTGGCTTGATATGATCCGCACAGGATCGTATCACGGGTTTTACGTTTTTTTTTTCTTGTCCTACCATGCTTGGTCTCTTCTATACGGCTAACTGGCCTCTCTTGTTGATGACGCTCTGTTTCCCCCCCCCTGTCACTGAGACTGAGGTGGAGGGGGCTATCTCCCCTTTGTCTTATTATGACTCTTCAGAGAAACAAAGCCACACACTCCTATACTCCCCTGTTGCTGGAAACTCGGGTGACACTGCTCACTGGAGCCCTCACTTCATCAGTTGACATCTGATTGGAGTTCCCTACCTTTGCCAGGAGCCCACACAATCCTCAGGATCCCCTGATTGACAGCACCAAGTTTTGTACCCCCAGTTCGCTGGGTGACCAGGACCACACTTATCATCCGGATGACCCTAGCTGTTATGGGTTAGCAGACCTATGTACTGTATGCCTCTTGCATACGTTGCCTCCAAAGCATGGCGTTTGGCCATGCTCCTCTTGGGAAGGAATGCCGCCCACTGTTTTGGGGGGGCTGGCAGGGTGGGGTTGTTTTGTTTTTGTTTCAGTTACTGTTTTAATGTTTACTATGATAATGCATATATGACACAGTCTTTGGGCTCAACTTAATGCCGCCCTTAGTGGGTAACTCATACTACGTCAAATGGTTACCAACAAAGCCTGGGGAATGCCCAGGAAAAAATCCAAGCCTACTTACCACCAGCTCGCAGACAACCAATTAACCTGTCTAACAGTATGCTTTAAAAACAGGGGTTTAGTCTGCACACATTTGCAAATGCATGCGTAAGCCACAGAGCCTCGTCACGGCACCCTGATATCTGTGGTCCTAACACTATATATGAGTGTCCCCACAGTGGAGGCACATACATTCTGATGGATAAATGAGTGCAGGTGGACTGAAGGGGAGCCCACCCCTTCTTAAAGGTACAGGAGCAAACCAAACACCCAGCAGGTAGCACAATGGCTGCAAAGGTGCTGGTATGTTGCTGGGCCAATACACACACCAACGTGATCACAAAAAACTTGCCACCACCCTCATTTATAGCTGGCTATCACAGTAAGTGGCATTGGAAGGCTGCAAACAGATACCAACAAAGCCTGGGGAATGCCCAGGAAAAAATCCAAGCCTACTTACCACCAGCTCGCAGACAACCAATTAACCTGTCTAACATTATGCGTTAAAAACAGGGGTTTAGTCCGCATGTCAAATGGTTGCCTAGCTTTGCTCCATCTGGGTTGAGGTCGTTTCCTGAGTAACCTCCTATACTGATGTACGGGAAGGCTGAATGGCGTCGCTCACAATAATCTCTTGGAACACCAGGGGCCTCAATTCCCCTGTGAAGCGGTCGCTGGTGTTCCAATTCCTGAAGACCTACAACCTTCACATTTGTGTCCTTCAGGAGACCCACCTGGTGGGGAGGAAGACCCTCAGTCTAAAAAAGAACCCTGGGTGGGCCACCAGTACCACGCGACCTACTCTAATTTTGCCAGTGGGGTCAGTGTCCTGGTATGCAAAATCTTGTCATTCAGACTCTTGGATCTCGCGCTCGACCCAGATGGACGATACATAATAATGCATGCAATGGTGGAATGCTTATAAATAGTGCTGGTGGGTTTGTACATACCTCCTCCTGCCTCAACTAAATTGCTCCACAGGCTAAGCTCTCTGATTGCCAAGTATGCCACAGATAATGTGATACTCATGGGGGATTTCAGTATGCCACCTAATCCTGAGATGGACCGCTTCACCTCTGTGGGGGGTTCCACTTCGGATCTCTCCGCTTGGCCAGAGACATACAGGCTGATGGATCTGTGGAGGTGGAGATACCCCCTCGACAGGTCCTTTACATCTCACTCTGCCATTTATGGGACCCTCTTGTGCATAGATTTGATGTACGCAGGGGGCTCCTTCTTACCTGGGGTCCAGCAGATTTCTATCCTCACGAGGGGGATCTCAGACCATGCGCCACTCCTCCTCCAGTTATCCCTGGAGGGATCCCCCTCGGACAAATTGTAGAGAAGCTTGAGGTTCTGGATCTCTGACCCTAGAGTGGATTCCGGGTTTCGCCAACAGATGAACACGCATTGGGCACTCAACCCGGGGTCTGCATTGGGGGCGGTGGTGTGGGACGCCTTTAAGGCCTTCTCCAGGGGTCACTATCAGACGCTCATTGGGGATAGTCCGCAGGCAGCTGAGGGCCGATCTGATTAGAGCCAAGGACCGGGCTGCATCCCTGGAGCGCCAGTATACCCAGACCAAGGACCCAGAGCTTCATACTAAGCTTCAGGAAAGCACCAGAGCAGTCCTACTGATCCTTACCTCCTTGACCAAAAAAAAATTGGTTCAACAATCCCAGAGGATCTTTGAGGAGGGCGAATGGGGGTTTGGGGTGCTGGCCTGGTTGGTACGTGAGCAGTCGGCCTGCATGATTCCCCTCACTGGTTGACAAAGACGGAATCAGACAGACTTCATCTAGAGCAATCAATGACAGCTTTGCCTCCTACTACTCAGAACTCTACTCTACCCGGGTAGACTACTCTACGGAAGACCTCCACATATACCTCTCTGACGTTGACTTCCCCATCCTGACTACTACCTATAGGGATCAACTCGACTCCCCTATCAACCTTAAGGAGGTTCAGCAGGCCATCTCTTCACTCCAGGCAGGAAAGACACCGGGCCCCGATGGGTTCATCACTGAACTTTACAACACGTACGCCGAGGAACTAGCACCTAAATTCCACTCTATGCTCCTGGCCTCCTTACGAGACGGCTCATTGCCAGCTTCAGAGGCTGTGATAGTAATTATTCCCAAGCCAGGAAAGGACCCAGAACTCTGCAAATCCTATCGCCTGATCTCCCTGATCAACGTGGATGCCAAACAACTAGCAAAAATATTGGCGACCCGGTTGAACGTGGTGATCACAACCTTAGTGAACCCAGAACAGTCCGGATTCATGCCAGGCAGAGGGATGGATATTAACATCCGTAGGCTACTTACCCATGTTGATCTGGCCAGGGAGGGGGACACAGGAATAGTAGCTGCATTAGATGCCGAAAAGGCGTTCGCCTGGCTTTTCCTCTGGAAGGTGCTAGAAAGCTACGGACTCTGGGCCCAGGTTCATTTCCTGGATACAACTCCTCTATAGGGACCCAACTGCTAGAGACTGGGTGAATGGCCTGTTGTCCACTCCCTTTAGCCCACATAGGGACACCAGGCAGGGCTGCCCTCTCACCCCGGGGTTCTTCACCCTGGGGATAGAGCCTCTGGCGATCCTAATATGTCAGGACCTCAGGGTGAGGGGCTTACAGATTGGGGTGCTTCAGGAGAAAATATCACTCTATGCAGACGACACCCTGTTGTATCTGGCTGATGCAGGAGCCTCCCTACACTCTGCACTGGAGTTTATAGATCACGTTGGGGGATACTCCGGGATCCGCATTCATTGGGATAAGTCGGTCCTCTTCTCCCTCCACCCCTCAGATACTGGGACAATCACTGACACCCCGCTTCAGTGGGTGGAGGAGTTTAAGTACTTGGGTGCGAATGTCCAAGGGTCCCTGCAAGACTATATAGCAGACAACCTTTCTCCCCCTTCTGGCTTAATTTGGTAGGAAGTGTCAGCTCTGGAAAACCCTCCCCCTGTCTCTAGTAGGTAGGGTGAATTTACTAAAGAAGGTATTCCTCCCCAATTTTCTATACATCTTCAGGAACACCCCGTCCCCTATCCCTAAATCCTTTTTTCAAAAAATGGATAGCATTGTTTCGGCTGGGAAAACCCCGAGACTGGCGAGGTGGATGCTCCAGCTCCCCCACTTCCAGCTCTACTACTGGGCGGCAGTCCTAGTGGCGGTCCAGTGGTGGTTTAGCCAGCCCTGAGCAACTTGACCTACAGAGGTCCCAGGGCCCATCCCCAGAGGACAACCCCAATGTGCACGACACTACAGGTATGGCAACGGGCGAGGGCAATTTATAAAACAGCCTTAACAATTTCCCCCCATACACCCCTTTGGGGCAACCCCACACTACCACACTTCTATCAGCTACTGGATCCCCAATTATGGGCATCCAAAGGGATAACAACCCTTAAACACATTTTTATAGACGGCTCCTTCTCCTCCTTCTCCTCCTTCTCGACACTAAGGGCTAAATATGCCATTCCCGCCTCAATGACATTTAGGTACTACCAACTTCAACACGCAACGCAGGCCCAATTCGCAGACCCTCTAACCCTCCAGACTGACTCAGTGGAACGACTACTCATCTCCAATATCCTGGACAAACCCCTCTCTTCCCTTTACTTTTACCTCTCCCTCGCCCATATGACATCTCTGACCAATGTATACAACAAATGGAAGGTTGACGTCCCAGAACTGACTGAGGAAGAGTGGGAGGAAGCGGTGACTGACTACATTAATAAGATGATTTCGGCAAAGGATCGATTCATCCAACTTAAATTTCTCCTCAAGCATACTATACCCCCGTGAGACTGGCCAGTATATACTCTTATGTGAGCGCCCTCTGCTCTAGATACAGTTCCTCCCCGGCACCTCCTTCCACATGGAATGGACATGTCCTCTGATACGTCCCTTTTGGGAAGGTGTGATTGAAGCCCTGGGGTCCTTTGTTGACTGGTCTCTCAGTTTGTATCCTGTCATGGCACTACTCGGCAATGTGGATAATTATTTTTTTTATTACAAAAGCTTTTATTGAAAGATCAAAGAAATACAATCAATGTGTCAGACAAAGTCTAATATCTTGAATGATATAGCGGCAACAGAAATAGTAAATTGTTACGGTCAGGTAAGTGGGGATCAACATTGAAAAAACATACAGTTAAACAGTGTTTTTTTGCATGGACTATTGAATATTCAATTGGGATATCTTAGAAGTACATTTCTAAGTAATAAAAAAGCGGTATTCCAATGCTTATCATAAATATGCATGGTATCATATATAGTTTGGGGAATGCATTCGGATAGATTGATAGCTTCCATTCTAGATAGCACTTGTGGTCAGGGAAGAGCTGAAGAACGCCAATTTAGAGCTATTACCCAATGTATGGCAACAAAGAGCATGTGGATTAGCTTTTCACAAGGTGCAGGGATATCAGGAATAGAAGTAAAGCACAAGCTCATTTGCATTGTTAAAGTGTTTAAATTACCTGCAATGGTAGATGCTTTCTAGGCTGCTTTCTGCCAGATGGGTTTAAGGAGTTTACAGCTCCAAAAAATGTGGGTTAATGAGCCTAGCTCGTTGCAGCCCCGGAAGCACAGAGGAGATACCGCAGGGTAGATAGAATGGATTTTCATGGGTGTCATGTACCACCTTGTGTGGAGTTTGATAGCTGTTTCACAGACTGAGTACGACCTTGTGTTTTCAAACATGTTAGTAAGCATCTCCACCCAATCAGGCGGCTCAAAGGTTAGGCCTGTCTCACTCTCCCAGCTAAGCATTGGTTTAGTTTTTTCTTCTAAGGTAAACTCATTGAGCAAGCAATAGAGTCTGGAAATAACTCCTTTGTCTCTGGAATAGTGAGTGCATATGTGCTCATATTGAGTGCAATGTGCTCGGGATTCCAAGGTGCCTGTACTGTGGTAGAAGTGTTTGATTTGCATGTACCTGTATAGTTCAGAAGGAGGAAAGTTGTGTTCTGCTTGTAGTTGAAGAAAAGTTTTAAAGTGAGGACCTCCTTTGAGGGATTGGAATGTAGTTACCCCAGCAGTGCACCATTGGAGGAACTGGGCTCTATCATGAAATGCTGGGGAGAAGTCGGGATTTCCTATAAAGGAGTATAAGGGAGAGAGGGGTAAGACTAGGTGGAATTTCCCACCGTATAGTGACCATAGGTACAGAGATTGGTACACTAATGTGTTTAGAGGAGTGAATTGACTAGGTTTAATTGATCTGGACCACAATAATCCTTACAAGAGGAAAGGATGACTAACTTGTGCTTCAAAAGTAAGCCATGGTATATTGGTTGAAAGAGTGTGCCATTGGGCTGTTTGTGCTAATCTGGCCGATAAATAATAACGCCAGAGATCTGGAAGGCCCAGTCCTCCGAGAAGGGTCTATACAGTAGTGATTTGTGGAATCTAGGCTTTTTGTGATGCCATATGAATTTATTAACATCTCTTCGGATTGAATCAATGTAAGACTTAGAAACATAGATGGGGAGAGACCTGAAAAAAAATAATCACTTAGGTAAGATTGCCATTTTAATGGCTGTGACCCTGCCCAGGAACGATATGTGGTATTTATCCCAAATTTTTAGTAAGGATCTGACTTTTGATACTATAGGGTGGTAATTTACTTTAAATAGTGTCTGAAACTCAGGGGTAAGCTTTAACCCTAGGTAGCGAAATGTTTGGGTGCACCAAGTAAATGAGAAATGGTGCTGCAGGAAGGTTGCAAGATTGTTCGGGATATTTATTGGCATGGCTGAGCATTTAGCTAAATTAACCCTTAGGCCTGATATTTTGAGGAATGAGTCTAGCAATGAAACTAGGTTGGGTAGTGCAATCAGTGGGTTTGTTATAAAAAAGAGGACATCATCGGCACAGAGGCTAAGTTTAAATTCTTTGGGTCCTTTATGATATCCTTTAATATTCACATTTCCTGAAATTAGGGATGAGCCGAACACCCCCCCCGGTTCGGTTCGCACCAGAACCTGCGAACGGACCGAAAATTTGCATGAACGTTAGAGCTGCATTGACGTCTATGGGACTTGAACGTTCGAAATCAAAAGTGCTCATTTTAAAGGCTAATTTGCATGGTATTGTCCTAAAAAGGGTTTGGGGACCCGGGTCCTGCCCCAGGGGACATGTATCAATGCAAAAAAACTTTAAAAAACGGCCATTTTTTCGGGAGAAGTGATTTTAATGATGCTTAAAGTAAAAAAAAAAGTGAAATATTCCTTTAAATATCGTACCTGGGGGGGCTGTCTATGGTATGCCTGTAAAGTGGCGCGTGTTTCCCGTGCTTAGAACAGTAATTTTTTTTTTTTTTAAAGGAAAAAAAGTCATTTAAAACTGCTTGCGGCTTTAATGTAATGTTGGATCCTGGCAATATGGATGAAAATCAGTGAGACAAACGGCATGGATACCCCCCAGTCCATTACCAGGCCCTTTGGGTCTTGTATGGATATTAAGGGGAACCCCGCACCCAAATTAAAAAAGGAAACAGCAGTATACAGGCTCTGTACTCTGAACAGCAGTATACAGGCGGTGCAAACAAGACAGGGACTGTAGGTTTGTTGTTAAGTAGAATCTGTTTGTAATTTTTAACTGGTACATTTTTAACGTGTTTAGCTCCAGCCAAAAAAATTTAAGATTTTTGGAAAACATAGGGAAGGGTTATCACCCCTGTGACATTTGTTTTGCTGTCTGTGCTCCTCTTCAGAAGATTTCACCTAACTTTTTGTCCCAATGACAAATGTTTTTTGAAAATTTGGGAAACAAGGATTGGTGATAAAGCATCAGTGGAAAGGAGAAATGTTTTTCCCATATTAACTCTTATAGGAGAGAATTTCCCTTCCTAGGGGTAGATTTCATCTCACTTCCTGTTGTCTCCTTCCATTTGCAAGTAGGAGTGGTTTGTAAGTTGGATGTTTGAAAGTAGGGGCCTGCCCTATATACTCAACAGAAATTTGGGCCTTAGGTGTTGTTGTGGCTACAACACTGTAAGCCCTCACAGGGCCCTGCTGTAAAATATTAGATCAAGAATTGTAATTACATGCCCCTGTTGAACAGGGGCAGAAAAATTGGGCCTTTGGTGGTGGTGGTGGTGCTGGTGCCACAACACTGTAAGTCCTCACCCGCTCTTGGTGGGCGCAGAAACGGGCCCTGCTGTGAAATATTAGATCAAGAATTGTAATTACATGCCCCTGTTGAACAGGGGCTGAAAAATTGGGCCTTAGGCACTTGTGCTGGTGCCACAACACTGCAACCCCTCACAGATACTCTAGTTGGAACGCAGGAACAAGCCCTGCTGCAAAGTATTGCATGAAAAATTGTAATTACACGCCCCTGTTAAACAGGGGCTGAAAAATTGGGCCTTAGGCACTGGTGCTGGTGCCACAACACTGCAACCCCTCACAGATACTCTAGTTGGAACGCAGAAACAAGCCCTGCTGCAAAGTATTGCATCAAAAATTGTAATTACACGCCCCTGTTAAACAGGGGCTGAAAAATTGGGCCTCAGTCACTGGTGCTGGTGCCACAACACTGCAACCCCTCACAGATACTCTAGTTGGAACGCAGGAATGAGCCCTGCTGCAAAGTATTGCATGAAAAATTGTAATTACACGCCCCTGTTAAACAGGGGCTGAAAAATTGGGCCTTAGACACTGGTGGCGGCGCCCAGAACCAAAAATGTTCTTACAAGCTATCAGCGTGATCATTGAGGAAGAAGAGGATAATTACTCAGGATAGTCACTCAGCATCAGCATAGGCAGTCTTTGAAGGGATCTGAGATTTCAAAAAACATTATTCGGTTACATCAGCATCAGGTGCTTGGTAGCTGGTGGTGATCCAAGACTGATTCATTTTTATGAAGGTCAGTCGATCGACCGAGTCGGTGGACAGAAACACCCTGTGATCGGTTACAAAGCCTCCAGCAGCACTGAATGTGCGTTCTGAAAGAACGCTGGATGCAGGACAGGCCAGTAGCTCAATTGCATACTGTGCAAGCTCTGGCCAGTGATCCATCCTCAAGACCCAGTAACCCAGAGGATTTTCGGTGGGAAAGGTGTCCAAGTCTGATCTTGCCCCTAAGTATTCCTGCACCATGTAAAACAGACGCTGGCGATGGTTGCTGGAACCGATCATACCTTGGGGCTGTGGACTAAAAAATTGTCTGAACGCATCGGTCAGATGGCCACCTTCTCCACCACCCCTCCTTTGACTGACCGAAGCCTCAGCAACACATTGTCCAGAAACAGGAGTTTGTAACCTCCCAGTCTCTGGGAACGCATTGCTGCACAGACTTTTCTGCAAGGCCTCCTGAAGATGTTTCATCCTCTGCTCCCTCTGCGACGGCAAGATAAGGTCCGCAACCTTACCTTTGTAACGTGGATCAAGGAGGGTTGCCAGCCAGAGTTGGTCCTTCTCCTTGATACCACGAATACGAGGATCCCTACGCAGGCTTTGCAGGATCAGGGAGGCCATGCAGCGTAGGTTTGCTGAGGCTTTCGGTCTGGAGTCCTCTGGGTCACTAAGGACAACATGGTCCGCAGCCACCTCCTCCCAGCCACGTACAAGTCCATGTGTTTCTTGGGACTGATCCCTTAAAGACTGCTGCTGATGCTGAGTGCCAGGCTCCACCTCCATACTGACACAATCCTCCTTCTCCTCGTCCTCTTCCTGTGTGATCGGCGGGCACGCAGGAACACTGTCTGGATAAAGGGGGCCTTGAGAGCTAAGGAAGTCCTCCTCTTCCTGCCTCTGTTCTGCCTCAAGTGCCCTGTCCATTATTCCACGCAGCGTGTGCTCCAACAGGTGGATAAGGGGGACAGTGTCACTGTTGAATGCACTGTCACTGCTCACCATCCTCGTGGCCTCCTCAAATGGTGATAGGACATTGCATGCATCCCTGATCATGGCCCACTGGCGTGGGGAAAAAAACAAGCTCCCCTGACCCTGTCCTGGTGCCATAGTCGCACAGGTACTCATTGATGGCCCTCTGCTGCGTGTGCAGCTGCTGCAGCATGGCCAACGTTGAGTTCCACCTGGTGGGCATGTCACAGATTAGGCGGTTCTTGGGCAGGTTAAACTCCTTTTGAAGGTCTTCCAGCCGAGCACTGGCATTATATGACCAGCGGAAATGCACATAGACTTTCCTGGCCTGCCTCAGGACATCCTGTAAGCCCGGGTACCTGCCCAAGAACCGCTGCACCACCAAGTTAAGGACATGAGCCAAACAGGGCACATGGGTCATTTGTCCCTGTCGGAGGGCAGAGAGGAGGTTGGTGCCATTGTCGCAAACAACCATTCCTGCCTTAAGTTGGCATGGCATCAGCCACCTCTGAACCTGCCCCTGCAGAGCTGACAGAACCTCTGCCCCAGTGTGGCTCCTGTCCCCCAAGCACACCAGCTCAAGCACCGCATGGCATCTTTTGGCCTGAATACTTGCGTAGCCCCTTGAATGGCTACGGAGCACCGCTGGTTCCGAGGACAAAGCATAGGAAGAGGCCATAGAGGAAGAGGAAGAGGAGGGGGTGGAGGAGAGAGGTGTGTCAAAATCATTAGTAGTGGCATTTTGGAGGCGTGGTGGCGGAACAACCTCCAACACTACTGCACCTTGTCCTGCATCCTTCCCAGCTGCCAGCAGAGTCACCCAATGCACAGTGAAACTTAGGTAACGTCCCTGTCCATGCCTGCTGGACCATGAGTCAGCGGTAATATGCACCTTACCGCTGACCGCCCTGTCCAGCGAGGCATGGACATTGCCTTCCACATGCCAGTAGAGAGCCGGAATCGCCTTCCGTGAGAAAAAGTGGCGTTTGGGTACCTGCCACTGAGGAACCGCACATTCCACAAACTCACGGAAGGGGGCAGAGTCTACCAACTGAAAAGGCAGCAGTTGAAGTGCTAGCAATTTTGCCATGCTAGCATTCAACCGCCGGGCATGTGGATGGCTGGGAGCGAACTTCTTTCGGCGGTGCGGCAGCTGGGGCAGGGAAATTTGCCTGGTACAATCTGACGTTGGTGTACCGAAAGCAGATTGCCCACAAGTACTTGGCTGTGACACACCTAATTCTACACCTTCATTCCTCTCAGTGCAGGTCTCAGAGAGGACTGAAGGTATTGTGGGGTTGGAGATCTCAGCTGATGAGGAGCAAGGAGAGGTCCTCTTTGTTCTTTGGTGTGGGTCTTTTAGATACGCTTGCCAACGAACTGCATGGCAGGTCAACATATGTCTGGTCAAGCATGTGGTGCCCAAGCGGGAGATGTTTTGGCCACACGAGATACGCTTGAGACATATGTTGCAAATAGCAGCAGTGCGATCTGATGCGCTCGTCTCAAAAAAGGCCCACACAAAAGAACTTTTGGAATAACGCCCAGAGACAGCAGCGCCCTGTGCGTGCGGAGCTTTGGGGTGTGATGCAGTCAGTGTGCTGCCCTTAGGCTGGCCCCTGGAGGGCATCCTGCCTCGTTGGTGATGTGCCTCCTCCTCCTCCTCTTCTCTCCTATCAGGCACCCACGTTGAGTCAGTGACCTCATCATCCCCTCCCTCCTCATCACTGGAGCAAACCTGGCAGTATGCTGCAGCAGGGGGAGCATGACTGCCAGATTGCTGTCCTTCTTGGGCACCCCCTCTGTCCATGCTCACGTTACTGCCTTCATCTAGCTCAGTATCATCATCAGAGCCTTCTAAACGCTGGGCATCCTCCTGGAGCATGTACCCAACAATGTGGTCAAACATTTCGAGGGACTCCTCAGGAGGACATGGTGGGGCTAGGGAAGGAGTCACTGATGCCATTGAGCCGAGGGAAGAGGCCGTGTTGGCAGCTGCTTTGCCAAAGTACCTTGAGCATGGGTGAGAGAGAATGAGGAGGATGAGGACGGCTTGGTCATCCACTCGACCCTGTCTTCAGCATGTTGCGGCTCAACACGGCCAGCTGCCGAAAAAAGGCCATTTGTGTCCCACGGCCACGTGCTGATGAGGATGCACCGTCTCCACGACCAGCACCGTTGCCTCTAGACACAGAGCCTGCTTGCCCTCTTTTATTGGCTTGTGACTGTCTGCCTCTCCTTGTTGGCCTTCCAGACATACTAATGGCCTGTAGCTGCACTAAGCTGGGAGATATATATATATATATATATATATATATATATATACTGATACTGCAGCTAGCAAAATCAACTGCCTGCCTGTAGTATGAGAACACCACCAACGTTCTATAAGTAGCTTTAGCTGAACACTGTGCAGAGCTCGCAAAAAACTAACTTGTAGCTTATTTAGCTGCCTGCTGTAGTGATAGGATCAGGAAAACACCACCAACCTTCTACAGGTAGCTTTAGCTGAACACTGTGCAGAGCTCGCAAAAAACTAACTTGTAGCTTATTTAGCTGCCTGCGGTAGTGATAGGATCAGGAAAACACCACCAACCTTCTACAGGTAGCTTTAGCTGAACACTGTGCAGAGCTCGCACTACACTAACTTGTAGTTTTAGCTGAACACTGTGCAGAGCTCGCAAAAAAATAACTTGTAGCTTATTTAGCTGCCTGCAGTAGTGATAGGATCAGGAAAACACCACCAACCTTCTACAGGTAGCTTTAGGTGAACACTGTGCAGAGCTCGCAAAAAACTAACTTGTAGCTTATTTAGCTGCCTGCAGTAGTAATAGGATCAGGAAAACAACACCAACCTTCTACAGGTAGCTTTAGGTGAACACTGTTCAGAGCTCGCAAAAAAATAACTTGTAGCTTATTTAGCTGCCTGCTGTAGTGATAGGATCAGGAAAACACCACCAACCTTCTACAGGTAGCTTTAGCTGAACACTGTGCAGAGCTCGCACTACACTAACTTGTAGTTTTAGCTGAACACTGTGAGGAGGACGCACCACACTAACTTGTAGCTTTAGCTGAACACTGTGCAGAGGTCGCACTACACTAACTTGTAGTTTTAGCTGAACACTGTTCAGAGCTCGCAAAAAAATAACTTGTAGCTTATTTAGCTGCCTGCAGTAGTGATAGGATCAGGAAAACACCACCAACCTTCTACAGGTAGCTTTAGGTGAACACTGTGCAGAGCTCGCAAAAAACTAACTTGTAGCTTATTTAGCTGCCTGCAGTAGTAATAGGATCAGGAAAACACCACCAACCTTCTACAGGTAGCTTTAGGTGAACACTGTTCAGAGCTCGCAAAAAAATAACTTGTAGCTTATTTAGCTGCCTGCTGTAGTGATAGGATCAGGAAAACACCACCAACCTTCTACAGGTAGCTTTAGCTGAACACTGTGCAGAGCTCGCACTACACTAACTTGTAGTTTTAGCTGAACACTGTGAGGAGGACGCACCACACTAACTTGAAGCTTTAGCTGAACACTGTGCAGAGGGCGCACTACACTAACTTGTAGTTTTAGCTGAACACTGTTCAGAGCTCGCAAAAAAATAACTTGTAGCTTATTTAGCTGCCTACAGTAGTGATAGGATCAGGAAAACACCACCAACCTTCTACAGGTAGCTTTAGCTGAACACTGTGCAGAGCTCGCACTACACTAACTTGTAGTTTTAGCTGAACACTGTGCAGAGCTCGCAAAAAAATAACTTGTAGCTTATTTAGCTGCCTGCAGTAGTGATAGGATCAGGAAAACACCACCAACCTTCTACAGGTAGCTTTAGGTGAACACTGTGCAGAGCTCGCAAAAAACTAACTTGTAGCTTATTTAGCTGCCTGCAGTAGTAATAGGATCAGGAAAACACCACCAACCTTCTACAGGTAGCTTTAGGTGAACACTGTTCAGAGCTCGCAAAAAACTAACTTGTAGCTTATTTAGCTGCCTGCTGTAGTGATAGGATCAGGAAAACACCACCAACCTTCTACAGGTAGCTTTAGCTGAACACTGTGCAGAGCTCGCACTACACTAACTTGTAGTTTTAGCTGAACACTGTGCAGAGCTCACAAAAAACTAACTTGTAGCTTATTTAGCTGCCTGCGGTAGTGATAGGATCAGGAAAACACCACCAACCTTCTACAGGTAGCTTTAGCTGAACACTGTGCAGAGCTCGCACTACACTAACTTGTAGTTTTAGCTGAACACTGTGAGGAGGACGCACCACACTAACTTGTAGCTTTAGCTGAACACTGTGCAGAGGTCGCACTACACTAACTTGTAGTTTTAGCTGAACACTGTTCAGAGGATGCACTACACTAACTTGTAGCTTTAGCTGAACACTGTGCAGAGGTTGCACTACACTAACTTGTAGTTTTAGCTGAACACTGTTCAGAGGACGCACTACACTAACTTGTAGCTTTAGCTGAACACTGTGCAGAGGTCGCACTACACTAACTTGTAGTTTTAGCTGAACACTGTGAGGAGGATGCACTACACTAATTTGTAGCTTTAGCTGAACCCTGTGAGGAGGACGCACTACCCTAACTTGTAGCTTTAGCTGAACACTGTGCACTACACTAACTTGTAGTTTTAGCTGAACACTGTGAGGAGGACGCACTACACTAACTTGTAGCTTATTTAGCTGCCTGCGGTAGTGATAGGATCAGGAAAACACCACCAACCTTCTACAGGTAGCTTTAGGTGAACACTGTGCAGAGCTTGCAAAAAACTAACTTGTAGCTTATTTAGCTGCCTGTGGTAGTTATAGGAACAGGAAAACACCAGTGTGATCAGGAGTGATCTTTGTGGGGTTTGGGGATGAGGGACATGTTGGCTAATAACATTTTTTAGCCTATGTCTGTAGGTTGGACAAAGTGGGTAGTGTCAGGTTCGAGAACCAAGATTGGGATGTTGGGTCGCTAGTTAGTTGGGAGACTGCAAATAAATTTTTGTAGAAGTCTACAAATATGTCCATTATATCATTTGAAAGAGTGACCAAGACCCCAGCTAAGTTGCGTAGTCTAAAGGTGTGGGATGGTTTCACAGCCTGGTTAAGTTTCCGTGCAAACATCGTAGATGCTGAGTTGCTATTTAACATAAATTTGGCGTTAGCCCATCTCAAGGCTTTCTCTGTTTTATCTGAGAGCAGGAGATCTAAAGCCTGCTTCTTGTCATTGATTTGTTGAAGGAGGTCTGGGAAGGGAGATCAGTTATTACAGTTGTATATAGTCTGTCCAGTGTTTTTGTAAGAGAATGGAGCTCGGTTAATTTAGCCCTATTTTTTTTGGAGGCTATGTTAATAAGATGACCTCGCATAACGGCTTTATGAGCCATCCAGAGTGTGCAGGGTGGGGCTTCTGGGAACTGATTTTCCGTGAAATAGTCATTGAGTTGTGTTGAGAGGGTGTCCATGGTGGGGGGATCTGTCAGTAAAGAATCGTTAAGTCTCCAGGTAAAGGTAGTATGTTTAAGGCCTATTCTGGACACCATGAAAGAGACCATATGATGGTCTAACCAGGGGCAGACATGTATATCAGCCCTAGATGAGTTTGCTAAAACTGTAGGGGTACAAAAAATATAATCTATGTGAGCAAAGCCGTCCTGTGGGTTCGAATAGAAAGTGTAGGATCTGCATCCAATGTTATGTGTTCGTCATGCATCAGTAAGTTGCAGTGCATTCAGGCTGCTGGTGAGTGATTTAGGGAAGGCTTTGGAGGAGGGGGTAATTCTGCTCCTGTCTAAGCCTGGGTGTGCCGTGAGGTTGGCAATGTGGAGAATATTGAGGCCTCTAGGCATGTGAAACTATTTCTATTTTATGCCCTATTCTACGTTAGAAGAAAGATTCTCCTGAAGTGGAAGCAACCCACCCCACCTACGTACCACATGTGGGTGACCACAATTAACTCTGTCCTACCATTGTATAAGCTGACCTATGAGAGCAGAAACTGTCCTAGAAAATTTGATAAGGTCTGGTCGCAATGGATCGATGCAAACGGCCCGGAGCCCTGTGAAGTCTATTGCTCCCTACATTCTATTTTTTGCGATGTTCGTTCTGAGGGCCTCATAACCTGCTCCTTCCCCCTCCCCTACGCATCTCACCCTGGGGTAGTGTGTTGGATGTGATTGTCATAATGTTCAATTTGCTTACAACTGTATTTTATTCACGACACTTACTACCAGCTTCACTTGATCCATTGCTTCTGTTCTTGTGACCTTATGCATATATCCAATGTCTGTACACTGTGTCAATGTCAATTCTAATACTTCTAAATAAAAACCTATTTACTGTTAAAAAAAAAAAAAACATTAGATGTGGTGGCTGCATTCTTTTTTTTTTTTAAGGCTTTTTTCCCCTCATTTTTCACTTGGTGATCCTGCTAGTAGCACACCTCCTGTATTAAAGTGCCCCACGCTGGATGAAAAGCAAAGACAGAGCGCTTTGATTTTCTATCAGAACGTCCTAAATGTAGGCTGTAATAATATCCATTTGTATATTTTAATATTTTACATACATTTTTAGATATTAAACAAAATTGTTTAAATTAAAGCAGAATTATAGTCAAAAATAACAAGTTAAAATGAGTAGCCTATTAAAGGGTACACAATACAAGCTTTCACTTTAACATTTACCTTTACTACAGAGATTTACCCTGCAATACTTTTTTCTGCCATTGGAAGTCCTAAGACTGATGGCCTGCTTTTAAAACCCAAATCCTCTAAGCCCAGGTAATCCTGGACAAACCCTAGCCTGTGAGTGGACAGTGAAAGGAGATGCAGCAGAGTTAAAAGCTGGTCTCTATTAATCTGCTCTCTTTTCTTAGCATGCTTCCTATCAGCACATAAATTGATTGGCTCCTTGTGCTGCTTCTTCTTCTCACACTCTAGCTTTGCTGTACAGGGACTGCAAAAGGCTGGCACCAGGTCCAATTTAATGGCTCCCACTGCTGTCAATTACAGACAGTGAGCGAGCCCGCACGAGTGCCCCCCATAGCAAATGGATTGCTATGGTGGGCACTCGGCAGGGGGTGGAGCCAGGAGCACTGGTGGTGGACCTGAGAAGAGGAGGATCGGAGCTTCTCTGTGTAAAACTATTTCACAGAGTAAGTCAGTATAACATGGGTTTATAATCACTCCAATACAGGTCTACATGAATTTGTTTTTGCTTTTGTTTTTTTTTTGTCTGCCTAGAATTCAGCTTTAACTATTTAAAGTATATCTAAAGTCAAAACTTTTTTTTTTGGGTTTTGGAAACAACACAGAAATGTTAAAACTGCATTTAGATGTTATTGCTGTCTTTATCGCTGCTGGGAAGGTTTACCCTCACAATTTGTCCTGCTTAGATAAAATATTCCATTGGGGACACCTGTTACTGTTTTTGCTTCTTCTTACTTTCTGGTATGTCTCCACAACAGGAAATAAAAGAGGAATCTCTGTAGGGGGACACAGACAAAAAACAGGGGTTTTAACAATTCTGTTTATTATTTATTGCATCAACTGTGATAATTGCAACTCCCTACCAGTTCCTATTTTAAAGATATTACACATATCACTGTTCTTACAGGTTGCTAAAGTTTTCAATTTTAAGAGCCAACTTGGGAGGTTCTATTGAAAAGATATTGTCTTTAACACAGTAGATTATTTAGCATTTAAAGCTTAAATTTATTATTTTTATTTTGTTTGGGGTTTTTTTAAACAGGGGGGGGGGTGGATATCCTGTTATTCAACTGTTCCTTCTCCATTTACAGAACAAAATGCACTGTGTGAGAGTAGTAATACAAGCAACATAGCAGAACGAGAGAGGCGAGTAGGTGCAACTTTTCTCAGTAGCAGTGGCTGCTGTTAATTCTCACAGCGCTGGAAGAAAGTTGCTCAGGGTAATATCCAATGTTAATGAAGGAACCACTGTATCAAAGACTTTTACAAGAAGCAGCCAGCTGCAGGTAATGCGATACACATCATTGCACGTAACTAATGTGTTTGGTGCTGTATCCCAAGAATAAATAAATACACTTTAGCTATAAAATAGAATTACTTGTTATCTAGGACATGGTGCGGAAATCAAAATAAGGCCACATTCCAACAGTCGGTTACATGCGGGCACTAGATTCCAGTGGCAGGAATCAGTAGATTATTGCAGCTGGAATGACTGGAGCATGACATTAGCAGTGACTGTTCAGCCTATTTAAACTAATGGTGGGCTGACAGTGGGCACTGCTGTTTGCATGTAGCCACACACAGAGTGGATAGCTGTGGTTATGGATGGATGTCTGAAATTGATGCCATCAGTTGCGTCCAGGCTTGGACATCTGTCGCTAACCTCAGCAAACCACTATGTGTGGCTACAGGCGAACAGCAGCAGCTGCTGTCAGCCCACCATTAGTTTAAATAGGCTGAGCGCCCAGCGGATCTGACCATGGACAGGCTGCTAAGACTTAACGTTGGAGGATTACTCATAAGTCATTAATGGTGGCTGGAATGGTAATATGGTTATATACTGTTTTTGTATATGCTTGACCTTTATATACAGTATATTAAGTATGCCCCCAGTGCAATTTACTTTGTAATTTTTGATTGTGATTTTATTGCTTTTAAAAGTTTCTGTGCAAATTCTTGAAGTATGCTGCTAGGTTGTTTTGGGCTGTATTCATTTATTAAAAACTTTTTTCTGGATAAAAAAAATAAAAAATAGGTTAAGCTATCTCTGCTAATCGTAGGATTTTGCCACATAATGGTTATTGCTAATCTGAGGGTTACATTTTTTTTGGTTTTTTAAATCACCATCTAGTCCATCTTGTACTTTTTTTTCTAAACCCTTTTAATTTAATGGGTTACCCAAAAATATTTTTTGAAGTTTTGTTTTCTAATATATTTGTGTGTATCAATAAACACCTCCAATTTGTCTAATGATTGTCTAGGGGTACACTTAAAGGGGTTATTAAGGCAGTGCACACAAGCACTGCCAGCCCCACTGGTAGAATAACCTGTAGTATATATTGCAAGCCTTTTTGTAAAATTCTTCTTCTAAATACCTTATTCCTTCTCCCCGATCAGTGGTCACATGACCGCCCGTCGCTCTCTCCCTCTGATGTATGTACTAGGGAGGGAGGGACCGGGATCTCCCTCTGACTTCTGCTAGGTGGTCACGTGACCTCCCTCCCTAGTGTATACATCAGAGGAAGACAGCGACGGATGGTCACGCGACCACTGATCAGGGAGAAAGAATAAGGTATTTCGAAGAATTTTACAAAAAAGGCATACGGTATACACTACATGATATACCAGCAGAGGGGTTGGCAGTGCTTGTGTGCAGTAATGTGTGCACTGCTCGGAGCAGTGCTACAAAGGGAGGGGAAGGGCGGCTCACACACAGACTAGCTGACAGGCAGGGAGGGGAGGGGGAGGAGGACACAGGAGACAGAGGAGTGCAGAGAGCAGGGCTGCGGATGATGGAGGCACGTAAATTGACCACAGTGTCAGAGCTCAGCAGCCATGATATACTGTGGTCAGTTTACAGGGGGGAGGGCAGAAACTGGCAGGATCAACCAGGTATTTCAGGTGATACAGGGGGCCAAATTACACAGCACAAGCATTGTGCTGTTATTCATGCTTTAAAGGAACAGGATCCTTTTTTTTAAGGTTAACAAACGCTTTAAGATCAAGATTCAAAATATTTAACTTATTCAGAGTAGCTTGGCTTAAATTAAAAATGCCATTATTCAATCTTAGATAATTCTTACATATCCATAATGTCAATACCTATAGATCAGGATATGGATCTTTCCCTTTATCTTGGAGTTTTCAGTTCTCAGATAAATGTTTTGTAGATTACAGTGAAATCTTTATTTCTAATTATTGCATATTATTACCTTTTCATTATTATAAAATGAGTACAGTATTGATATGAGGTACACTGTTTTTCTTATCATCATACTATTTTATGTACCGAAATATAATATATGTGTATGTTTGATTATGCAACACTCTGTATTTCTCTAAAGTTTCCCAAAAAACTTTAATGTGACACAAAAAATGCCATTATTTACTATTCTTCTCCTCTTTTTATTTGAGATAGATAGTCATATAAAGTTGGTAAGTGTATTTCCATTTGTCGGGTGAAGGGAAGTGCCAGTGTAGACATGTCACTTTACACTAAGGATAATGGACTGTTTGGACACAATAGTTGATTGCTGCATACAGTGAAGAATCGTTTTCTCTGAAGAGCATGTTTTCAAAAGATCTGCTATTTTGTTTCACTTCATCAATCACTGGGACACTAGTTACACCTGTTTTTTTCAGGGCTGATGATTTCTTTTATACAAAATTGTGTGTGGCACAATTGTTGTTTACAAACACTTGCACGCCCTATGCATTCGTTGTTGTGCTGAGGGTGCTTTTACATTTTTACATTTTTATTTATTTATTTAACACTTTTTTCATTTAACTTTATTCACAAGGAGGGTAGGGAACCCTATGTGATAGCATGGGCTTGTGAAAGGTTCACATTAAGGAGACACTGGGGGGTCTATTAGACCCCTAATGTGTCCCTTGCCCTCCACTGCAGCACAGACCATAAAAGTGATCTTCAGCCGATCATTGGTCAAAAACATGATACCAAGTTTGATCATGAGTCTGTTTTAGCCACTTGAGGTTTAGACCATTTATAAATGGCCTAAGGACAGCAATTGGTTAAAGTTGCTTTTCAGATAGCAGGAAATATGAAACAGGGCATCACAGAAACAAACCATAAATATGTATTATGCATTATTTTAGATTAACATATTATGCTTACCTGCGTTCATACATTTCACTTTCTCTACATATGTAGTATCATAGGTGATAAATTTTCATGTGTTGAAATATTTCACTTTTGTTTTGAAAATGTCCTTTTCACCCTGTCTGTGTAACCCTTCGTACACGCAGAGTAATCCAACCTGACAGGACATCTCAGAAGGAACATTGGGATAGCCCAGGTATTCATGCTACGGCAAAACATTCAAAGACAATATTTTCCTCCGCTATTTTATGATGTTAGAAGCTGACAGTATTGTTTATTTCAAATGTTCTGCTGGAAATACTGTTTGTCAAGAAAATTGTTGGGATAAAATGATAGTCTTATTAGTCACGACAACTTGCCTTTTGAAGCTCCATTTTCTCAACAAATGTATCACCTACAGTTTGACAGATTTTGTTCAGAAGGCTTAGGTAGCAAGTAGCAACCTTATTTGCTTCCAGAAAAAAGAAACTCCTGGAAGGCTTGGATTTGGTATTAGTATTTTTTAATCCAAAATGAAGGATGCGTATCAACACCTAAAAAGAGTCCTATACAATATTAAAAGATGAAAAATGCTAAATGAATGAACTTGTTTTATTTCAAGGCTTCTTACATATTTTAGGCTCGACTAATTAGGCTAAACACATTTAGCATCCAGATTCACTTTCATCAAGTACAAACTATCTACCCACTGATTGGACAAGGAGGAAGAAGGAAGACTCTTTAACCTCTTCCCGCCGGCCATACGCATATATGCAGCCTCTCGGTGGGTGGGCTTTAATTCTGAGAGGCCACATATATGCGGTCCCATGTAAACACATTAGTGTGCCGAATCCGTGCTCCCTGCATGCTCCGGGTGCATAAATGCGATCGGGAGCTTTCCAATCATGTGACCTCTGTGACTGTTCATCACAAGGTCTCATGATCAGAATGCCCACCTCTGCCTCCCGGCATTTAAAATCTCTTAATGGGCCAGAAGAAGGAGGCAGGAAGGTGTTAACGATCTTCTGGTGGAGCAGCTCAAATCCAGTAAATTTTAGGACTTTTGATACATTTTTTCAGTAATTATACTCTTACTGGAAACAAGTGGACACCTTTAATACTAGATTACTCTTTACATTTTCCTGTTAAGTTAAAAATAAATTTTCGGCCCTCAATATTGTGAAAAAAATTATTTCTGCATCATCTATACCTGTAAAGGAAATAGACAATGCAATATTATAGCCAGTGTGCACTTAAAGTGGTGTTCCGACCGAAATTATACTTTTTAAATAAAAATACCCCTATAATACACAAGCTTAATGTATTCTAGTAAAGTTAGTCTGTAAACTAAGGTCTGTTTTGTTAGTTTATAGCAGTAGTTTGTTATTTTATAAACTTACAGCAGGCCATGGCCATCTTAAGTGTGGGCATCTGAAGCCAGACTGTATTTCTTCCTGGATCTCATCCTTGCAGATCTCGCACATGCTCAGTGCAGCACAAGCAGTGTAATAGATTTCAGGTCAGGTTTCCATAGCAACGGCAGTGTCAGAGGAAGTTGCCGCCCCTTCCCAGAAGGCATTGCAAACAGGAAATGATGCGATGGGCCACGGCCAGGGAGGAGGAAGTGAAAAATGAATACAGCAGATATACAGTAGGTGCTGAGAAAAATGTTTTAAAAATATCCAATTCGTTTACAGTGCACAGTTTAGTGAGGGATGCCGAAGAGTTGTAAAAGTGGGTGGAACGCCACTTTAAAGTTACAGAACATTATATTCTCCGCAAGAGACTTTTCCCATTCTAAAAAGACTCTGTTTGAATTAGAAAAGAGACTAATTTATTATTATTGTTACCAGATTGGCTTCAATGAACAGGATGTACGAACAGATGCAATCATCAAGCAGCTCAGTAACACCCACAGCTTCTAGCCTAATCTGTCTCTTGCTAATGCCAGCTGGTGCAATAGCACCCCAAATCCCAAAATATGATGGTTATAGCAAAGCTATAAAGAGTGACTGGACTGAAACAGCACTGGGTGCAATTTGCTCAGGAGTTTTAAGTGGAGGTGGCTTTAAATTTACTAAAAAGAGAAGCCTGCAGAACAATTATTAATACGTCCATTGAGGAACATTTTAGCATTGATAAAATCACACACATATTATATGGCATTTAGGAAGCCGCTGCTTCACTGCCTGCAATTTGAAAGCTGGAATTCCAGGAAAACAGAGTGTTTAGCTAGATTTTGAGCCTCAGGGAAGGATGAGGAAGGAGTCAGTTAAACTAAAATGCCTAATGGTCATAGGCCACATTATGAGGCAGGGAAATTAAAGTTTAGGTTCTGGGCCAAAGAGTTTTATGGTCAGTGCCCAATTACCCCTTGCGTGGATGGACAGTGGGTTAGACGCTGGTAAATACATTGACTCAGGAATTTTATAGGGAAATATTTCCTAATAGATAGTCTTCGATGAATGCTTCATGGGTCAAACTGGTGGCTGCTAACAATCTGCTCATTTCTGTTAGTGGTGTCAGATGGATGAGTGATAAAAGGGGTCATGGAGTTAAGACAAAGGGATATTATTGTCACTAAAAGCCCATCTTCACATGGTGTGCCTATCATAATTGCCATGAACATTCTTAAAATTAAGATGGTCAATGCTAAAGAGGAGTTCCAACCATTTCTGTGTTTATTAACCACTTCAGCCCCTCAAGATTTGGCTGCTCAATGACCAGGCCATTTTTTGCAATATGGCACTGCATCGCTTTAACTGATAACTGCGCAGTCGTGCGGCGTTGTACCCAAAAACAAAATTGACATCTTTTTTTTCCCACAAATAGAGCTTTCTTTGGGTTGTATTTGATTACCTCTGCAGTTTTTATTTTTTGCGCTATAAACAAAAGAAGAGTGACAATTTGAAAAAAACACAATATCTTTTACTTTTTGCTATAATAAATATCCCACATTTTTTTTTAAAAAAACTAATTTTTTCTTAGTTTAGGCCGATATGTATTCTTCTACATATTTTTCTACAAAAATCGCAATAAGCATATATTGATGGTTTGCGCAAAAGTTATAGCGTCTACAAAATAGATGGGTGATAGATTTATGGCATTTTTATTATTATTTTTTTACTAGTAATGGCGGCGATCTGCGATTTTTATTGGGACTGCAATATTGAGGCAGACAAATTTGACACTTTTGACACATTTTTTGGACCATTAACAATTATACAGCGATTAGTGCTATAAAAATGCACTGATTACTGTATAAATGTCACTGGCAGGGAAGGGGTTAACACTAGGGGGAGATCAAGGGGTTAACTGTGTTCCCTCACTGTGTTCTAACTGTAGGGGGGGTGGGACTGTCTAGGAGGAGAGAGATGGGACTGTTTAGGAGGAGAGAGAGATTGCTGTTCAAACATAGTATGAACACACGATCTGTCTCCTTTCCCTTGAGAGAATCGAGATCTGTGTGTTTACACACACAGATCTTGTTTCTCGCTCTGTCATGAGTGATCTCGGGTGCCTGGTGGTCATCGGCGGCGCACGTGCGCCCCTAGTGGTCAAAAGGCAAAGCGACGTAAGGTAACGTTGTTTCGCCCAGCCATGGCATTCTGCCGCAGTAAAACTACGGCGGCTTGTTGGCACAACCAGTTAAAAGTCAGCAGCTGCAAAAAGTGTCGCTGCAGACTTTTAATAAACACACACTCACCTGTCCCTCGGTCCAGCCATGCGGCCGCCTGAAGCCTCGGTTCTCTCCTTCTCCTCTCTGCAGCGCCGCCATCACTACTGTGGGCACCAGGCTGTGACAGCTTTTGGCTTCACAGCCAGGTGCGCACTGTGCATGCGTGAGTCATGCTGCACATCCTGAATTGGTGGGCAATCTTCTGGGACCTTTGACCTGTCCCAGAAGATTGTAGGGAGGGAGGGCCCGCCTAGGCAGCCCGAGCGGAAGTGGGAGCTGGGTACCTGTCAAAACTAGGTACCCGCTCCCCGCCCCCCCCCAAAAAAAAATTACATGCCAAATGTGGCATGTCAGGGGGTCAAGATTCCATAAAGCGGAAGTTCCACTTTTGGGTGGAACTCCGCTTTAAGTATTAAAGCGGAGTTCCACCCAAATTTTGAACAATATCTGTATGTATTCTCTTCCTTGCCTAGATGCTGACATGCCGTTTAAAAAAATTTAAATCACCGTAATTACCTTTTTATTTTTCTATTCTTCTTAGCACTTCCTGGTTCTCCTCCCGTGGGAGTAGGCGTGTTTCTAGCCTCTCCCAGACTCCTGGGAGCTAGTCTCAGGCTTCCCAGGATGCCACTGAGCATGTGCGGGAATGAGCGGTGAATGCTGGGAGCACAGCATTCACCGCATCCAGGAAATAAATGCTTGTGGGCTTCAAATGCCCACAATGAAGATGGAAACCGCCTGCAGTGAATAATATAAGTTATTCTTTCCAACGAAATCTGACACAGGCAGACATATTACACACAATATGTGAGTATGTAATGCTGAGAAGAAAAGTTTGTGAATGAACTCAAAAAAAAAAAAAAAAAACGATAGATAGGTGGACCCCCGCTTTAAGTTAAGTTGTTAAGCATATTGGATACAAGTTTCTAAAGATAACAGAGAAGAGTTTATTGTAATCTAATATGGGTGTACAGTGCTTTGAACTGGACAAATTGTCAAACCATGTAGGCCAGCTTAAGTGTCCCTGGAGTGCCCCTATAGTGTTAGTTTAAAATAAACAGGGCACTATCAGGTCTTGTGTAAAAGCTGAATGCAACAATGACATAACTTGCTTATCCTTTACCTAGAACTGAAGAGTGACTGGCAGTGTTAGGGAAGGCACAATGCTTCTTAATCCTAGACTTGGCAAGTGGTTATTGGCAAATCCAAGTATCAGAAAAAAAATCATCCAAAAACTGCCTTTATAAGGCCCCCTGGGATTTTTCAAAACAAACTAATGTTTACGAACATGCACACCACTTTTCACTGAGCTATTGAATATAATCTGAGTGACTTAAATTTGAACATTTACATATACTGTATATCTAAATTACATTATAATCTTCTCTTCTTCATTTTAAAAACAACTTCAACATTTAAAGACAGTCCTCTTGAGATTAGAAAAGCATGGATTAAAGTTAAAGCCACAAAAATGTCATCTGTTGAAAACTTCTATTATGTATTGGGGACATGAGATCTTCCGAGCAGGGGTGGGGCCAAAAAATAACTAAAATAGAAGCAAATGACAAATAGGAAGTCCCTAGACCTTTACAGCAGATATACAGTTGCAATAAAAAGTATGTGAACCCTTTTGGAATGATATGGATTTCTGCACAAATTGGTCATAAAATGTGATCTGATCTTCATCTAAGTCACAATAGACAATCACAGTCTGCTTAAACTAATAACACACAAACAATTAAATGTTACCATGTTTTTATTGAACACACCATGTAAACATTTACAGCACAGGTGGAAAAAGTATGTGAACCCTTGGATTTAATAGTTGAATCTCCTTTGGCAGCAATAACTTCAACCAAACATTTCCTGTAGTTGCAGATCAGACGTGCACAATGGTCAGGAGTATTTCTTGACCATTCCTCTTTACAGAACTGTTTCAGTTCAGCAATATTCTTGGGATGTCTGGTGTGAATCGCTTTCTTGAGGTCATGCCACAGCATCACAATCGGGTTGAGGTCAGGACTCTGACTGGGCCACTCCAGAAGGCGTATTTTCTTCTGTTTAAGCCATTCTGTTGTTGATTTACTTCTATGCTTTGGGTCGTTGTCCTGTTGCAACACCCATCTTCTGTTGAGCTTCAGCTGGTGGACAGATGGCCTTAAGTTCTCCTGCAAAATGTCTTGATAAACTTGGGAATTCATTTTTCCTTCGATGATAGCAATCCGTCTAGGCCCTGATGCAGCAAAGCAGCCCCAAACCATGATGCCCCCACCACCATACTTCACAGTTGGGATGAGGTTTTGATGTTGGTGCGCTGTGCCTCTTTTTCTCCACACATAGTGTTGTGTGTTTCTTCCAAACAACTCAACTTTGGTTTCATCTGTCCACAGAATATTTTTCCAGTACTTCTGTAGAACATCCAGGTGCTCTTGTGCAAACTGTAAACGTGCAACAATGTTTTTTTTGGACAGCAGTGGCTTCCTCTGTGGTATCCTCCCATGAAATCCATTATTGTTTAGTATTTTACGTATCGTAGATTCGCTCACAGGGATGTTAGCATATGCCAGAGACTTTTGTAAGTCTTTAGCTGACACTCTAGGATTCTTCTTTACCTCATTGTGCAGTCTGCACTGTGCTCTTGCAGTCATCTTTACAGGACGCCCACTCCTAGGGGGAGTAGCAGCAGTGCTGAACTTTCTCCATTTATAGACAATTTGTCTTACCGTGGACTGATGAACAGCAAGGCTTTTGGAGATACTTTTATAACCCTTTCCAGCTTTATGCAAGTCAACAATTCTTAATCGTAGGTCTTCTGAGAGCTCTTTTGTGCGAGGCATCATTCACATCAGGCAATGCTTCTTGTGAAAAGCAAACCCAGAACTGGTGTGTGTTTTTTATAGGGCAGGGCAGCTGTAACCAACACCTCCAATCTCATCTCATTGATTAGACTCCAGTTGGCTGACACCTCACTCCAATTAGCTCTTGGAGATCTCATTAGTCTAGGGATTCACATACTTTTTCCACCTGCACTGTAAATGTTTACATGGTGTGTATAAAAAACATGGTAACATTTAACTTTTTGTGTGTTATTAGTTTAACCACTTCAATACCAGGCACTTAGACACCTTCCCGCCCAGGCCAATTTTCAGCTTTCAGCGCTGTCGCAATTTGAATGACAATTGCGCAGTCATGCTACACTGTACCCAAACAAATTTTTTATCATTTTGTTCCCACAAATAGAGCTTTCTTTTGGTGGTATTTGATCACCTCTGCGTTTTTTATTTTTTGCGCAACAAATAAAAAAAGACCGAAAATTTTGAAAAAAAACAAGTTTTTCTTTGTTTCTGTTAAAACTTTTTGTAAATAAGTACATTTTCTTCTTCAATGACGGGCACTGATATGGCTGCACTGACGGGCACTGATACGGCGGCACTGATGGGCACCAATGAGGTGGCACTGATGAGGTGGCACTGACGGGCACTGATGATGGGCACTGATAGGCGGCACTGATGGGCACTGATAGGTGGCACTGATGGGCACTGATAGGTGGCACTGGTATGTGGCACTGATGGGCACTCATAGGTGGCACGGATGGGCACTTATAGGTGGCACTGATGGGCACTCGTAGGTGGCATTGATGGGCACTTGTAGGTGGCATTGATGGTTACTTATGGGTGGCACTGATAGTTGGCACAGATGGGCATGGATGGGCACTGATAGATGGGCACTGATGGGCATGGATGGGCACTGACAGGTGGCATGAATGGACACTGATGGGTGGCACTGATGGCACTGCTTGTTTGCAGTGATGCCCCTAAGGGTGGCATTGCTGGGCATCACTGCAACATAATGGTGCCAATCAGTGCCCATTTGGAGGCACTGATTGGCACAGATTTGGCACACTGGGCACATGCGGATGGCCATGGGGTACATACCTGGCCATCCACATGTTGCCCCTTCCCTGGTGGTCCTAGTGGCGATCCCTGGTGGTCCAGTGTGGTGATCTGTGGGGGGGCTGGACTGATAAACAATCAGCGCAGACCCCCCCTGCCAGGAGAGCCGCCGATCGGCTCTCCTCTACTCGCGTCTGTCAGACGCGAGTAAGAGCCGATCAACGGCTCTTCCTATTGACAGCGTGATCAGCCGTGATTGGACACGGCTGATCACGTGGTAAAGAGCCTCCGCCGGAGGCTCTTTACCAAGATCGGTGGAGCGGTGTGTCAGACTGACACACCGCTCCACCGATCGCCGCAATGCGCACCCCCGGGGGCGCCCTGTGGCATGTTATCCTGCTGGACGTCATATGACGTCCAGTCAGGATAACAGAACCACTTCCCAGACGTCAATCCGCCATAGGGCGGGCGGGAAGTGGTTAAGCAGACTGTGATTGTCTATTGTTGTGACTTAGATGAAGATCAGATCACATTTTATGACCAATTTGTGCAGAAATCCATATCATTCCAAAAGGGTTCACATACTTTTTATTGCAACTGTAAGACTTCCTCAGCTTGGTGAGTTATTATAGAAGATTCATAAGAGGGTTTACTAGGATCGTTTCTCTATCTAAAAACTTTTGCTGGAAAAATCAATAAAGGAGAAGTACAGTCAAAGTTCATTTGGCTGTACTTCTCCTGTGGATCACTGGAGTGGCGTCTGCTCTGCACTCCTGTGACCCATTTTCAGCTGACAGTTGGATGAAGCCTGCTGTAGGCTGATGTCACAGAGCCGATCCAGGCTCCGGCAAGGTTGCTTCCTACCCCTTTAGAGTCCAGCGCTCCAGTTAGCACGGGAGAGCAGAGAGCTGGTGACTAACATGGAGCTCTGAGAACCAAGCGATCAACGGAGTTTGATAGATCGGTTCTCAGTGTTAGAGCCAGCGGGGACCGGTGCAGCATCAGACCTGATTCCTATACTTCTTTTTTAAAGAAAAAATATCCCACCTGTATTGGCTTATGCCCTGTACACACCACACGACCGGACTTTCCAGCAGACTAGGTCAGACGGTCTTCCCGATGGACTTTTGGCGGACTTTCCAAACGAACGGACTCGCGCACACACAACCGGACTTTCCAGCAGAATAGGTCAGACGGCCTTCCCGACAGACTTTCGACGGAGTTACGGCGGGCTTTCGAACGAACGGACTTGCCCACACACGGACTAAATTCCATTCATTTTGAACGTGATGAGGTACGACGGGACTAGAAAAGTAAGTCAATCTCGCCGCTTTTATCGGCAAGATTAACACCTTGCGAGCCCCGTCACAGAGCATACCAGGCCCCCAGGTCTGGTATGAATTTTAAGGGGAACCCCCTACACCGAAAAAACAGCGTGGGGGTCCCCCCAAAATCCATACCAGACCCTTATCTGAGCACGTAGCCCGGCCTGTCAGGAAAGGGGGTGGGAACAAGCGAGTGCCACCCCTGAACCGTACCAGGCCGCATCCCCTCAACATGGGGGGGTGGGTGCTTTGGGGAAGGGGGGCACCCTGCGGCCCCCCCACCCCAAAGCACCTTGTCCCCATGTTGATGAGGAAAAGGGCCTCTTCCCGACAACCCTAGCTGTTGATTGTCGGGGTCTGCGGGCGGGGACTTATCAGAATCCGGGAGCCCCCTTTAATAAGGGGCCCCCAGATCCTGGCCCCCCGCCCTATGTGAATGAGTATGGAGTACATCGTACCCTACCCAGTGTCAATAAAAAAACACACTAGACAGGTTTTTAAAGTAATTTATTAGGCAGCTCCGGGGGTCTTCTTCCGACTTCGAGGGTCCCTTCCGACTTCTCCGCGCTCTCCGGCCTCTTCCCCTGGTGTCCGGTTCTTCTCCTGCTCTCCGGCCTCTTCTCCAATTGCAGCAAGCGCGAGATGTATAGTACCCTGTTGCCGAGAACCAGCGCGATCCTATTATTCTCTCGGGCAGGTGCTGTAGCTGCCCTTGGGTCGTATTTGGTCTGTGGGAGCACCATACAGACGATAGGAACTGGGTCCGGTGGAGTTCCGGCGGAAAGATTTGAAACATGTTTCAAATCTAAAGTCCATCTGATTTTCGACCGAAAAGGTCAGTCGGAAGTCAGATGAAACCCATACATGGTCGGATTGTCCGCTGGATACGGTCCGTTGGACCAGTCCGGTCAAAAAGTCCGCTCGTGTGTACAGGGCATTAAGCTGACTTTAGGCAGCCTTCCTGTCTTTACTACAAGGCAAGCAACAAGAGGATAGTGCCATCTGTTTGTGCAGCACTTTAGAAAGTAAAGGCAGACAGAATAGTTGCAATAAAATGTAACATGAGAGAATTAGGGGGGTCCTAATTGCTTATGGCAGTAGAAGCTTAAGGACCACAGGGAGAAACCCAACAAATTACAATGTCTTCAAACTGGAACGCTTCGCATTAGTGGGATGTTACTGAGAAATTTGCTAAATATCTGTTAGGGGTCACTTTTGAAATCATCACTGCTCACAGCCCTCTGACTAAATCTAAAAACTAGATTAGTATAAAAGGTTAAGTGATCAAGACCAGGGTCAAATAGATGGCACCAACATCCCTTATATCCCTATATAGACACAAGGAAATTTGGGAGGTGTGGGACTTTAAAGGTGCTTAATACTACAAACACATATAACACAATATAAGTGTACATACTGTTAAGGATGGGCTTGGCCCTTCCTTCTCTGAGCTGGCTGCTCAGCTGTCGGCTAATTGCCAGCTCCTATCTCTCCACAGTTACTCAGCTGTTGATGATATCCTGCTTGTCAGTCCTGCCTACTTAAGCCGTCCAGCCCAGAGGATCTCTGCCTTTGCCTTGGTAAACATCACAGAGACTATCTTTTCCTGTTAAAGACTTGCTTGGCTGACATCCCTTCTGGCTCCAGATCCGTAAACGACCAGAAAAGACGTTGACGTGTACCAAAGCCCCGCGCTTTGATACATGTCAACGTCCTTTCTGGTCGTTTCCGGTTCTCTGGTTACGGTCTGTGGAGCGCACGCCGCCCAGACCTAAGAACTTGTCCATACACTTTGTATTGGAGCCTTTTATCTTCTATGCTTATGGAAAGCCGTTTTTTAACTTTTATTTGTATCAAATAAAATGTTTTTTTCGGCTTTACACTATGGATGCTCATTTCTGATTTTTATGTGGATACCGCATTATATTCACCTTGTTCTGGAGTGAGAGAACGTATCGGTTCCAGGGACACCCGGACTGATGATAACATTTATCTTTACCCCAACAGGGATGAGTGCTTCTAGTGAGTGCATATACCTAAGGGGTAGGGATGAGCCGAACACCCCCCTGTTCGGTTCGCACCAGAACATGCGAACAGGAAAAAAGTTCGTTCGAACACGCGAACACCGTTAAAGTCTATGGGACACGAACATGAATAATCAAAAGTGCTAATTTTAAAGGCTAATATGCAAGTTATTGTCATAAAAAGTGTTTGGGGACCTGGGTCCTGCCCCAGGGGACATGGATCAATGCAAAAAAAAGTTTTAAAAACGGCCCGTTTTTTCAGGAGCAGTGATTTTAATAATGCTTAAAGTCAAACAATAAAAGTGTAATATCCCTTTAAATTTCGTACCTGGGGGGTGTCTATAGTATGCCTGTAAAGGGGCGCATGTTTCCTGTGTTTAGAACAGTCTGACAGCAAAATGACATTTTGAAGGAAAAAACTCATTTAAAACTACCCGCGGCTAATGCATTGCCGACAATACACATAGAAGTTCATTGATAAAAACGGCATGGGAATTCCCCAAAGGGGAACCCCGAACCAAAATTAAAAAAAAAAAATGACGTGGGAGTCCCCCTAAATTCCATACCAGGCCCTTCAGGTCTGGTATGGATATTAAGGGGAACCCCGGCCAAAATTTTAAAAAAAAAATGACGTGGGGTTCCCCCTAAATTCCATACCAGACCCTTCAGGTCTGGTATGGATTTTAAGGGGAACCCCGCGCCAAAAAAAAAAAAAAAACGGCGTGGGGTCCCCCCAAAAATCCATACCAGACACTTATCCGAGCACGCAACCTGGCAGGCCGCAGGAAAAGAGGGGGGGACGAGAGTGCACCCCCCCCCTCCTGAACCGTACCAGGCCACATGCCCTCAACATTGGGAGGGTGCTTTGGGGTAGCCCCCCAAAACACCTTGTCCCCATGTTGATGAGGACAAGGGCCTCATCCCCACAACCCTGGCCGGTGGTTGTGGGGGTCTGCGGGCGGGGGGCTTATCGGAATCTGGAAGCCCCCTTTAACAAGGGGACCCCCAGATCCCGGCCCCCCCCCCTGTGTGAAATGGTAAGGGGGTACAAAAGTACCCCTACCATTTCACTAAAAAACTGTCAAAAATGTTAAAAATTACAAGAGACAGTTTTTGACAATTCCTTTATTTAAATACTTCTTCTTTCTTCTATCTTCCTTCATCTTCTGGTTCTTCTGGTTCTTCTGGCTCTTCTGGTTCTTCCTCCGGCGTTCTCGTCCAGCATCTCCTCCGCGGCGTCTTCTATCTTCTTCTCCTCGGGCCGCTCCGCACCCATGGCATGGGGGGAGGCTCACGCTCTTCTTTTCTTCTTCATCTTCTTCTCTTCTTCTTTTCTTCTCTTCTTCATTTTCTTCTCCGGGCCGCTCCGCATCCATGCTGGCATGAAGGGAGGCTCCCGCTGTGTGACGGCGCTCCTCGTCTGACAGTTCTTAAATAACGATTTTCACACATTTTTTGTGAAATGGTAGGGGTACATTTATACCCAGTTACCATTTCACACGGGGGATCTGGGGGTACCCTTGTTAAAGGGGGCTTCCAGATTCCGATAAGCCCCCCGCCGCATACCCCCACAACCATTGGGCAAGGGTTGTGGGGATGAGGCCCTTCTCCCCATAAACATGGGGACAAGGTGCTTTGGGGGGGCCGCTACCCCAAAGCACCCTCCCCATGCTGAGGGCATGTGGCCTGGTATGGTTCAGGAGGGGGGGCGCTCTCTCATCCCCCCTCTGTTCCTACGGCCTGCCAGGTTGCGTGCTCGGATAAGGGTCTGGTATGGATTTTTGGGGGGTCCCCATGCCATTTTTTTTCAATTTTAGTGCGGGGTTCCCCTTAATATCCATACCAAACCTGAAGGGTCTGGTATGGATTTTGAGGGGGACCCCACGCCATTTCTTTTTATTTTAGCACAGGATTCTCCTTAATATTCATACCCCTAATGGACTGTGGGGGAATCCCATGCCATTTTTATCAATGAACTTTTAGTGTATCGCCGGGACCGAAAATTCATTATAGCCGCGAGTACTTTTAAATGATTTTTTTTCCTTTAGAAATGTCATTTTGCTCTCGGACTGTTCTAAACACGGGAAACATACGCCACTTTACAGGCATACTATAGACATCCCCCAGGTACGAAATTTAAAGGAATATTTCATTTTTATTGTTTCACTTTAAGCATTATTAAAATCACTGCTCCCATCTTTAAAACTTTTTTTTGCATTGATACATGTTCCCTGGGGCAAGACCCAAGTTCCCAAACACTTTTTATGACAATACCATGCATATAAGCCTTTAAAATTATCACTTTTGATTTCTCCCATAGACTTTTAAAGGGTGTTCCACGGCTTTCGCTAACGCCCCAAATTGTTCGCTATTCGGCGAATGTTCGACCCAAACATAAAGCTCTTCCCTACTTATAATATATCCCTTCTTTCATTCGGTTGTGGATATAATGTATATAGTGACTTTTATTCATGTCTTTTCATGTAATAAAAATATCCTTTTTTTACACATCTATTGTGTTATATGTGTTTGTAGTATAAGCACCTTTAAAGTCCTAGATTAATTGAGAGCATTGGAGAAAAGGTGGGTAGATGGCCTAGAAAAGTTTCAATTTACAATGTGCTAATAATATATTGCCAGGCAAGTCTTATGCTAATTGTGGCGGACCCCATACTCCTGAGGAGTATGTCTGCCATTGAAGCTTACCTTGCCCGGTACCAGCGCGATCCAAGATCCCTTAGCCCACCCAGTCACTAGCCGTAACTCAGTGTAGGGTGCATAAAAGCATAAAACTTTATTGAAGAACAGAGACAAGTATATATTTCTGGAGACAATCCCCCCTTCTTGTTGGCATAGAGTCACATGGTGGAGTAAACTTGATATCCAATCACGAGACACAGGTAAATTTAAACATTTCAACACATCTTATAAACAAAAACTGGGCATGCAGTCAACAACTAGTGGTACTGAAACGTTTAACCTTTCAACAACTATTTAAAACAGTAACTGAGCACGCAGATCACTTCTTTCATGGAGAAACCTGTTAAAGGAGCTTCTCCTCTCCTATAACTTGGGCATGTGTGCCTGCACACAGTCCAAATGTCCAACTTAGTCAGTGTTCTAAACATAGTGTGAACAACCTGGCTGGTTCAGGGGTAAAACGAAATGCTGAGTCCAGTGTGATTGTACTGAGTCTGATTAGTGCAGACCAGACTGGGCTTCTCAAGTCACCATGTGCCCCTAATAGACACAGAGTAACTTACACATAAGAGGAGCCTGGGGAGCTGTAAAAGAAGTTTCCTGACCCCTCTAAATTAAGCTGGGTTCCACATGCCCCCCGCCCAAAGTGACTCTCCTCACACTAATGATGCTGTTCTATCACAATATTCCCACTAACTCATAAAACAAATCTAGGTCCTGAGCAGGTAAAAAGTATTGGCATAAAGGTTTACATTAGGAGGAACTAGAGGGCAAGAACTTCTTCATGGTACCATTGAGGACAGCCATGTGCAAGCAAGAATGGTCTGATAAACAGGAGAGGCAAAGATAGGACAAAGAAAGCTTAAAATTGGTTTGACATTGACCATGGCTCTAGATCTTTGGTGGTGTTTTATACTGGAACAAGTTCACAACAAAAAACAGCACTGGGGGTCAGAGAAAACTTTGTATTGAGTTCAAAGCAAATGCTTAATGTGTTAATCTTGCAGTAGAGACCCATATTTGTCAACAATGCCCTGTCTGTAACATCAACAAAGGTTAAGAAATTAAAACACCTATAATGATACTGTATCATTTTCAGGGTAATGTGGCCTGCAAAACAGTTAATCCAAACCTTTATTAAACTATTATGGACCCTAGAAAGAATAAATGAACACTGGTGTTCAATTTATGCACTAAAGCTTTTATGGCTATACTACATAATTACACCATTCAATCCCTACAGGGTATTCACCCTATTAGCTATTGTTTGGAAGACAAGGAGGAAACCCTTTGGATTTTTTCATTCTATTGCCATGTTTGGGACAGACCTGGACACTTCACACCTGTACCAATGAAAAAAAGACTATGGCAGGAAATGCAACATCTAATGAAAAGAAAACAAGAAGAAAATGTTATGCAAGTAAAATCATTACAAATTATGTGAGCAAACTGCAGTTCCTCTTTAACTGGCATTAAATAGCATACATCAAAGCAATAATATCTGATGCAGTTCAACAAATCATAGCAAAAATACAAATTGGTGGGACTTAACAAGTTCTTTAAAATGCTGTAAAAAGAATCAAAAATCAAATAGAAATTATTTGTGGATTTTCTATTGTGCCTAGTAGAGTGTGCCCTAAGAAAAAGACAGAGATTGTCTTTGTATGAGATTTTCCTAAATTATATCACACACCAAATGTTTCAGATCTACAGTACATGTATTATATACCTATGTATGGTCTGGGTTAAAAAGCAATAGAAAACACTAACAATTGCCTTTTTGTGGGCTGTAATATATAACCAATTACATATGAAAAACCTATGTTAAAATTGACATAATAATTTTACAACTTTTGTCTAACATAAGTACAACACATACAATACAACACAATGCCATCATAATACTATGCTACTAAACTAGCCAGGAGAATGAAATTGTTGCCTATTGTCTGTCTCTAAAGGTACATTTCTATTTCAACTGTTGCAATTAGCTTTTGTCTGCAAAAGTTCTGTCTTGTTTAAGAGATTCATGGGCAACAATTTGTTAGTAACTTTTTACTTGGAGTTGAAACAGTAAGGTAAGCAGGAAACAAAGTGGTTTGACTGAAAGTGGTTGATAAAATACATATTTTACCTGTGAAAAAAATACAAATTGTAAGCTGACATAGTGGGATAGAATTTAAGATTTTTAAACCACATGGAGATTGCTGGGGAGTAGAAATTCTCTACTGCTATTACCCCAGGGCTACCTGCTGTTATATTACTCAAATGTTGTATAACTATATAGTGTTGAATGGCAAAGACTCTAAAAGCCTTGCTTTCCAGGTGAAACTACACAGCTCACCTTCCATTGCTTTTCATTGTAGCACAAAATGTGTATACTCTATATTAATAGGAAACATGTTTTCTTCTTTCAATGTTAGCGTCTAACTGTACCTTAGACTTGCATTTGTCAGTAGCTTGAAAACATTATGCCTTATCCTAGCCCCAAATATGCTTTAAAAGTAATTTCCACTCTTTACAAGTAGTAATACTTTAAATTTCACAGCCCAGTAAATATAACAATATTGTACTAAGATAATAAGGTAATTATATTTGTATTATATTATATATTGGTACCATATTTGTAGAATATGGTATTATACAAATAATATGGTAAACCACAGTTAAACATTTAAAAGCAGCAGCCAAGCTTAAGGCCATTCTTCTACTGAAGGACATTAAAGAGGACCTATACTGTTGAATTCACACACACAATTGATTTGTCACCAGCTTATTTTTTCCCAAAACTGATTTATTAACGCTAAAACGGAATAAAAAGCTTGCGCACTACTGTGTGTGTTCACAAGATCATATAACAGTCAGCTGCTGACACTGTTCACATTCCCATATGCATGTGCTGAATACAATCAAATCAATATAAGTGCCATGCTCTACCCTCCATCCAAATAATAAATGTAAAATATATTACATGCAATAAAAATCAACGCATATAATACATTTCTATGTGAAAAAGAAAAAAAAATTATGTAAATATATGTGAAAAAATTCCGTGCAAATAATGAAAGTCCAATCAAGTGCAGTTCATATGTGTCTCTAAAAACGTGAGATCTATTTGTTCTATACGATACTGCTCCAAATTCAAAAACCATGTGCCACCACACTCGTGCTCCCCCACAGTGGTGTTATCCTCACCTCAGGGAGAGTGACCTAACAATTAAGTTTGGTCAAACAGCGCTGATGAGCCTGGGCTCAATCAAATGGAAAGGATCTCCAGGCTTTTAAACGAATCCTTGGATAAGTTTCCCCGCCTTTAGATATCATCAAGGTACATGTGGATGAAAACAAGCTCCAATAGTGCTTATACCATTAAAGTATATATTTTATTTATAAAAGTAACTGAGGTACTCACATATTCCTGGTGCTTCCAGCACACCAGGCTACATCAAACAGTCTCCACAAAGAGCCACACAATTGCTAACTGCGTGTGAACTCCTCGCTCCTCGTGAGGGTACGAGTGCCTCCACCGTCCTCACCCCTCCCCTACGCATGTCGACACAGGGACCATATGAGGAATCCCCCTGAGGAAGACATGTGGTCCCTGTGTCCACAAGCGTAGGGAAGGGGTGTGGAGGCACCCATACCTTCACAAGGAGTTCACAGGCAGTTAGTGATTGTGCGGCTCTTTGGGGATACCATACACTGACTGTTTGATGTAGCTTGGTGCGCTGGAAGCACCAGGAATATGCAAGCACCTTACTTGCTTTTATAAATAAAATATATGCTTTAAAGGTATAAGCACTATTGGAGCTTGTTTTCATCCACATGTACCTTGATGATATCTAATGGTGGGGAAACTGATCCAAGGATGGGTTTAAAAGCCTGGAGATCCTATCCATTTGATTGAGCCCAGGCTCATCAGCGCTGTTTGACCAAACTTAATTGTTAGGTCACACTCCCTGAGGTGAGGATAACACCACTGATTGAGCCCAGGTGATGCTCACCAGTGCCATTGAAGCACCTTTTGATTTTATTACAACACTCAGTCTTTTTGGGTACAAGTCTATCAGCATGGCACATCTTAACTTGGCAATATTTGCCCATTCTTTGCAAAAACAATCCAAATCTGTCAGATTCACCTCCTGTGCACAGCCCTCTTCAGATCACCCCACAGATTTTGAATCAGATTCAGGTCTGGGCCATTCCAAAACTTTAAACTACTTCTGGTGAAGCCGTTTCTTTGTTAATTTGGATGTATGATTTGGGTTGTTGTCATGCTGAAAGATGAAGTTGCTCTTCATGTTTAGCTTTCTAGCAGAGAAGCCTGAAGGTTTTTTGCCAGTTCTGACTGGTATTTGGAACTGTTCATAATTCCCTCTACTTTGACTAAGGCCCCTGTTCCAGCTGAAGAAAAACAGCCCCAAAGCATGATGCTGCCACCACCATGCTTCACTGTGAGTATGGTGTTCTTTTGGTGATGTACAGTGCTGTTTTTGCGCCAAACATATCTTTTCGAATTGTGGCCAAAAAGTTCAACCTTGGTTTCATCAGACCATTTTCCCACATGCTTTTGGGAGACTTCAGATGTGTTTTTGCAAAATTTACCGGGCTTGGATGTTTTTCTTCATAAGAAAAGGCTTCTGTCTTGCCACTCTGCCCCATAGCCCAGACATATGAAGAATACGGGAGATTGTTGTCACATGTACCACACAGCTTTTAACTGCTTTGATGTAAGTGTAATCCTTCTTTTGAATAAAGCTGTTTATTAGTCTTCTCCCCATTTATGCCTTGTATACGCTCGTGTGGAGAGTGGTGTCCTGAATCCTAGGGGCTGGTCTATGCAGCCCATTGGTAAAACTGCATCATCTGGAACTTTTTGCCAGTGCAACATTCCTTCTTGGAGATCGGGTCTGTGCATGTTTTGATCTCTGTGATTCAAGATCAATCTTATCTGGTAGCAGGCTATGCTTTACCTATAAGGAGCACTCTGAGCACTGGAGCATGTCTGAATGTCAGTCTTTTAAGCACCAAGTACTTTATCATTTGTGATTGGAACTGTGATTTAGCAGTTTTGTTTGGTGCACTTGAATTATTCACTGTAGAAAACCGTACATTGATTTATATCTGTTTATTTGCACCAACCCATGCATGACTCAGGGGTCAGCACATACACATTTGCTTTTTCACCTAATCATGATATATTTAGTTGATGTTTTTTTAATTAAAAGGGACAACGCACCCATTTTTTATTTTCCTCATTTCATAGTTGCTCTTTTGATGACTGGTGATCTGTTGGCTGGTGGAATGTTGATCAAGAAGCAGCAAGATGGAGGAAGCAGAGATTCACAGAATGAATGAAACAGAAGCAGTGAGATGCACTGCAGGTTGGTGTCACCTCATGTCAGGGACGGGTCCGTCTATTAACCACTTAAGCCCCGGACCATTCGGCTGGCCAAAGACCAGAGGACTTTTTACAATTTGGCACTGCGCTGCTTTAACTGGTAATTGCGCGGTCATGCAATGTTGTACCCAAATTAAATTTGGGTCCTTTTTTTCCCACAAATAGAGCTTTCTTTTGATGGTATTTAATTGCCTCTGCGATTTTTATTTTATGCAATATGGGCATATGTGGAATTACACCTCAAAATACATTCTGCTGCTTCTCCTGAGTACAGGGATACCACACGGGTGCGACTTTTTGGGAGCCTAGCCGCGTATGGGGCCCCGAAAACCAAGCACCACCTTCAGGATTTCTAAGGGTGTAAATTTTGGATTTCACTCCTCACTACCTATCATAGTTTAGAAGGCCATAAAATGCCAAGATAGCACAAACCCTCCCCCCCCATTTTGGGAAGTAGACACCCCAAGCTATTTGCTGAGAGGCATGGTGAGTATTTTGCAGCTCTCATTTGTTTTTGAAAATGAAGAAAGAAAAGAAAAATGCGAGATCTTCAAAATACTCACCATACCTCTCAGCAAATAGCTTGGGGTGTCTACTTTCCAAAATGGGGTCATTTGGGGGGGGTTTGTGCCATCTGGGCATTCCATTGCCTCCGAAACTGTGATAGGTAGTGAGGAGTGAAATCAAAAATTTACACCCTTAGAAAGCCTGAAGGCGTTGCTTGGTTTTCGGGGTCCCGTACGCGGCTAGGCTCCCAAAAAGTCTCACACATGTGGTATCCTCGTACTCAGGAGAAGCAACAGAATGTATTTTGGGGTGTAATTTCACATATGCCCATGGCATGTTTGAACAATATATCATTTAGTGACAACTTTGTGCAAAAAAAAAAAAAAATTGGACTTTTTCCCACCTTTAAAGGTTACCACTTTAGATTTACAGAGGAGATCTACTGCTAAAATTACTGCCCTCGATCTGACCTTCCGCGGTGATACCTCACATGCATGGTACAATTGCTGTTTACATATGACGCCAGGCCTTTGCGCAAGAGCAGGGGTGCTTTTTTTTTTTAATTATTTATTTTGCTTTTTTTTTTTTTTTTTAAACTGTTCCTTTCATTTATATATTTTTTTATCATTTTTATTGTTATCTCAGGGAATGTAAATATCCCCTATGATTGATAGCAATAGGTAGTGACAGGTACTCTTTTTTGAAAAAAATTTGGGTCTATTAGACCCTAGATCTCTCCTCTACCCTCAAAGCATCTGACCACACCAAGATCGGTGTGATAAAATGCTTTCCCAATGGCGCTGTTTATATCCGGCGAAATTTAAGTCATGAAATGCTTGTAGCTTCCGTTTTTTTAGGCCATAGAAATGATTGGAGCCATTCTGGTCTCTGATCAGCTCTATGGTCAGCTGGTGGAACCACTGGCTGCATTCTCAGGTCCCCTGTTGGGACAGGAGAGCCAGAGAAAACCATGGAAGATGCAGGGGGAGGGGAAATTCCCTCCCATTGCTTGTAAAAGCAGTCTAGAGGCTAATTAGCCACTAGAATTGCTTTTATATGAAAGCCGACCACTGGCTGAAAAGAATGATACCAAGATGATACCTAAACCTGCAGGCATCATTCTGGTTTAACCACGCAAAGTCCCAGCAACATATCAGTACATTGCTGGTCCTTGTTGGGCATATACTGTCATCTTTTTTTTCATGCAGCCTGTGGGCTGAATGAAAAAGAGAGATTGATCGGTGGGTATACCCACCATTAGAATACCTCCCTTCATCCACCCACTTCTAAAGATGGGCATACATGCACCATTTATATATGCCGAAGCATGGGGGCATCTGCCCCAAAAGTTAGGAGCAAATCGCTCCTCCACCCCTGCTGCCCCCATGCTTTGGCATATATGCTCTTTTTTTTAACTGTGGTGGTGAAATCACCTCCGACAGCGCTGGAGTCACGGCTTTATGTATCGTGGGAGCAAATGCTGTTGCTGTCAAGATAAATAAATCCACGCTGCAGACGAATGGCGTACCTGCTAAGCAAATGATGGTTAACAGTAAAACAAAGTAACATTACAGTATAACAGTAAGACTTACCATACCTGCAAAGCAAATACAAAAAAAAATGGTAAAAAATTAAACATTTTTTAACGCAACCTGTGCCTAAAATATATATATGCCGAAGCATGGGGCCTCCACCCCAAAAGTTAGGAGCAAATCACTCTTCCACCCCTGCTGCCCCCATGCTTCGGCATATATGCTCTTTTTTTTAACTGTGGTGGTGAAATCACCTCTGACAGCTCTGGAGTCACGGTTTTATGTATCGTGGGAGCAAACGCTGTTGATGTCAAGATAAATAATTCCGCGCTGCAGCTGAATGGCATACCTGAAAACAAAAAAACGGTTAACAATAAAACACAGTAAACAGTAAAGTGTAAAAAAATTGCATACCTGGAAAGCAAACATGATAAAACTTAATAACAATAAAACATTGCAGAATAGAATACAGTAAAAAAGAGCAGAACAATAGAGAGAGAACAATAAAACAACAACTATTTTTGGTTTTTTTCTTTTATTTTTTTTTGTGTATTTTTAATTTTTTTTCTTTTATTTGTAACTATAACGGTTTGGTTCCAGGTGCGGGTCTCTCAAAATGCGATGGCATCTTGGGAGACCCTGTGAAAGTGTGCCTAGTGGTGGCACAGTGGTGTAGTGGGTGGCACTCTCACCTAGCAGTAAGAAGGGTCGCTGGTTCGATTCCCAACCACGACACTACCTGCCTGGAGTTTGCATGTTCTCCCTGTGTCTGCGTGGGTTTCCTCTGGGTACTCCAGTTTCCTCCCACACTCCAAAGACATGCTGGTAGGTTAATTGGATTCTGTCTGAATTGTCCTTAGTATGTATGAATGTGAGTTAGGGACCTTAGATTGTAAGCTCCTTGAGGGTAGGGACTGATGTGAATGTACAATGTATATGTAAAGCGCTGCGTAAATTGACGGCGCTATATAAGTACCTGAAATAAATAAATAAAATAAATAGTCTCTGCAATGCTGTATCCTACACTAAAACTCAACTAGTGTATGGTAGCGCTCAAAACATTCCTCAATGCAAAGACCAGGATTGTCAGGACAGGAGGGACAATAATAGCGGGTGTCACGCCTATATCCGCACTTTCTACAGATACAACATTTTCTTTGGGGGGGCTCGTTGGGTAGGGGTACTCGGGAGGACATAAGGAAAATGCCTCTGATGCAGCCGGCTTACTGCATTTGGATTGGGAAGGTGAGGTGGAGCACCGTCTGGAAACAGAAGGGGTGATCAGGGGGTTAAACCTTTATTGGGTAATAAACGGTGGGTGCCCTGACACTATAAAAAACAAACTAACTAACCAGCGTCACCCGTAACAGTTATACGGTGATCACTGGTGAAAGGGTTAACTAGAGGGCAATCAGGGGGTTAAAACCTTTTCTAAGTAGTGTCTCAGGGTACCTGACGCTATAAAACGCTTACCTGGCTAACACTAATACGGCGATCAGAAAAAAGATTGCTTAGTGACACTGGTGACAGGGGGTTATCAAGGGGTTAAACCTTTGTTGGGGGGGTTAGGGAGGTACCCTAGACCTAAAGGGACCTACCACTTATAACAGTCACAAATGACACAGATGCAGTAATCAGTAAAAAAATAAATAAACTGCTATTGGTGTCACTGTGACAGGGGGTGCAGGGGGGTGATTAGTGTGCCTGCGTGTTCTACTGTAAGTGTAGTGTTGGTGCAGTCTTACATGGATGTCTTCTCTCCTCGGAAGCTGGAACGAAAAGGCTTCACGAGGAGCGATGACATCACTTCCTCTGCTTACAGAAGCAGAGGAAGCTTCTCATTAGCCAGGAGCAATCGCAAGGGGGTGGCCATGAATCAGTGGCCTCCCCCTCAGCACAGATGGCTCCTGAAGCTATTCCAATCGCCACAGGCATGGGGGGGCCCAACCGGGCCCCCCGCCCGCTGTGAGGCAGGCACGTACAGGTAAGCCCATATGCCTGCCCATGCCATTCTGCCGACGTACATCGGCATGTGGCAGTCGGCAACTGGTTAAGGGTGCACGGGCTCCACCCCCCCGTTCATCGCCACCCCCCATCCATGCATCCGGCCCCTTTTAGGACACCAGCGCATGGATTCCAATGCAGTGGGACTGTTTTTTTGAAGCACCGATTAGAGCCAAAAGTTTCAATTTAGAGTGGGCTCGGGTCGCAGAGAGTGCACTCCGATCCCACCCAGGTGTGTTACAACAGCAAATGAATATTCACTATTGTAACACTGATCCTCCTCCCGGCCAATCAGGAAGCCGGTTTTGACACTGGTCACCTGTGGACAGGCAATCCTATTGGAAGCCTAGGAGGAGGAAGGGAGGAGCTGGAAGCCGCCATGGAGGAGAGGACACGGAGCCGCTGCACCACGCTGCCTGCCACCCACCGCCGCCGATGGGGTAAGTGCCGGACCAACCGACAAACAGCAGGGGGGGGTTGGTGTCGCTCGGGGGGGATGGGTGGTTGTTTGCCGCCTCCCCCAAAAAAAAACACTAGCCGCCACTGCCTCATGTACAACTTTCTCCCCAGCAGCCCCTTAAAAAAAACAATGGGAAGCATATTAGTGACATCAACAAATCTCACTTGAAATCTTGATAAAAAAGGAGCCATCAGAGAAAAGGGTGGGTACGTTATGCCTTAGATCAGTGGTTCTCAACCTGGGCGTCGGCTGATGATTTGCCAGGGGTCACCAAATCCTGGGCTGTTCCTAAAGCCCACACCACTCTCCCAGCCTTTTTGCGGCCACCCAGCAGGGCTGTCCCTGGAGCCTGTGGAAGCACAGCTGAGCTGTTCCTGGAGCCCGCGGCCTCCCACTCAGCCTCAGTCTCAGATCAGCAGATGACCTTGATCAAGAGCACCTAAGTTGACTGATCAGAACTCCCCCCAGCACTGCCACTCATCCCATTCCCCCCACCCAAGGCGTAAGAGAAGGAATAAAAATAGAGAATACATGGAAGGTAGAGGAAAAGAGGGGGAGGAATAAAGAAAAGGGGAGAGAAAGAATAAGAAAAAGACGGCTTGAGAGAGGGATGGGGAAAACAAACACAAAATTAGGATAGAGAGAGATAAAAGGGAAAGAAAGGAGAACAAAGAGAGAGTGGTACATCCTAAAATATACCATAAGGGGTTTTAATACTGTACAAGTGGAAGGGGCAAAGGGAGCGCTAAATGTCCATGAGTTAGGGGCGCAAATGACTTGTCTTGCCTTGGGTGCTGACAACCCATGCTACAAAAATAATTTTACTGTTAGGGGTCCCCACAACTTGGGAAATTTTATCACGGGGTCACGGCACTAGAGGGTTGAGAACCACTGCCTTAGATGATCTCATGCTGCAGCTATAAGGCCTATAATCAAGAGTACCTGGCTCTGTCACATGTCAGCAAGTGCATTGCTATTTTTCAAGAGGAAATCGAGAGAAGAGTCGAGTTTTCATGCTACTGGTTAGATACAATTAACCCCTTTGAAATTTCTTAATAGGAGAGCAAACCTTCACTTCTTGGTCCACGTAAATGAAATTCTTCTGTCAAAATTGTCTGAGTTAATAGTGGAATTAGTAAATTGCATACCTTGTTAAATCACAGATATGAACTACTTATCAGCAAGTTTGACTCTTATTCCCCATACACACAATCAGAAATTCTATCAGAAAAAACTTGGATGGTTTTTCCGACGGAATTCCGCTCAAGCTTGCCTTGCATACACACGGTCACACAAAAGTTCTCAGAACTTTCGACCATCAAGAACGCGGTGACGTACAACACTAAGACAAGTCGAGAAAATGAAGTTCATTGCTTCCGAGCATGCGTCAAATTGTTTCCAAACATGCGTGATTTTTTGCGTATTGCATAGACAAATGCATTTTCAGATAGGAACTTTTTCCGACCGAAAAATGGAGAACCTGCTCTCAATCTTTTGCTGGCTGGAATTCTGCCAGCAAAAGTCCGATTGAGCATACACACGGTCGGAATTTCTGGCCAAAAGCTCACATCTGACTTTTGCTGGCGGAATTTCTGATCGTGTGTACAGGGCATTAGAAATTCCTACTTGTGCAGGTTACAGCGTCTATTCACAAACCCAAAGGTGAAGCAGACAGCTTTGATTTCTGTTTAAATAACCCATGATGCTCTGGGAATCCTTTGTCATGTATTAAATGTTTAATGGTAAATCATAGATTGTATGCATATTGTAAAAAACAGATATAGCATATCCGTTTCAAAATGTATAGCTTTTAAAAAAAAATAAAAATTCAGTCATCCCTAAATCATTATTGTTTCCCTTTAATTAATTTTTCAAACAAAGTATCCTCTCAAGATATTGAAAAATGATCACAAGAATTTAGAAAAAGTTTAAAACTAGCTTTGAAAGGAATAAGATTATTGCCCATAAACAGCATAATTTTCTTCATTATTTAATACGAGTCTTATGCTATCATTAAAGCAGAACAATCACTTAAAACTAAGCTTATCAATTGCCCCTAAACATGTGCAGTAATTAAAAAGCGACGGAAAAACTTTTCTTTTTTCCCTGTTAGCACATGTAAATAGGGTATGGGTTTGTATTGTTTTAACTCCAGTAAGCTGCAAAGCAGGCACAGCATGGGACATATTAACCTCTTCAGAGGTTAGCATAGAGGTAAGAAAATTTCATATTTATTTCAAATAGTACAACAGCCTTTTAAGCAAAGAGAGGGCCACATGCTGGTTGCGCTTTAATAATAGGCTGACAAAGTCATGTAGTGTTAATTGCTATGCAATCTGATGAAAAGGTGTCTGATGAATAGGTGTCAGTAACTTACAGACATTCTGGATACAAAGCTTGATGTGCAGGGACAAAATATATCTTCATTCTGTCTGAGTATTTTGAGACATGCTAAGGCTAATTAAAACTAAAACGGAAATATACTTGAACTGATCCTATCATTCAAAAATCAAACACAGACTATAATCATGAACAGGAAGTATCATAAGATATTTGTTCATTCCTGCCATTCTTTTAAAGTTGTCTATTATTATTATTTAGGATTTATATAGCGCCAACAGTCTGGGCAGCGCTTTATAACATGGGGGCAGACAAAGCTGGGAGACCCCAGATACAAATGCACAGCTTATGCAAATCTAGACTTACCTCCAGGTCAGGGTTTGTCACACCCCCACATCCATTAAGGCCATGCCCATCACATTTCATGTCTTTAATGTTTCTGCATTGCATTGTGGGGGACTTTCTAGACTAAGCCCTAGAGCTAAAGTTGGGGCTTCCATTTGGCGTGGAAAAAAATATTTTAATAGAATGAGTAGTATGTAAACACATCTCGTGGTGTATCTCATCAGTCAGTATTGTTATGATTATGTTCTAGTGGCAGGATCAGTTTAAAGTGTTACTAAACCCACAACAGTAAAATCAGTCTGTATAAGCATGTTTGTTATACTCACTTTGGAACCAAAGGGGTTAATCCTCTGCAGTGTGTAAACAGGATGTATGATTCTGTCTTCTCTGATCCTCCCCGTCTTCCACAGTCCTCAATCCATCTCCTGATAAGACAGAGCCTTGGTAGCACTCTGCACATGCTCAGTTTTGGTGTGTATTGCTAGAGAGTTTTTTTTTGGGGGGGGGCGGTGCATGTGATTAGCAGAGGGCCAATTAGCACTGTCCAGAAAGAGGGTTAGGAGTAGGGATAAGCTTCGAGTTCGAGTCATACCCATGTTCGACTCGAACATCGCATGTTCGACCGTTCGTCGAATTACGAATGATATGGGCCGTTCTCGCCAAATTCGAGTGCCGCATCATGGCCCATAATTCACTGCGGCATCGCAGTGCATTGCTGGCTGATGATTGGCCAAGCATGCACTATGACCCATATGCTTGGCCAATCACAATGCCGTCTGTACAGAGAGCCGTAATCGGCCAAAGCCAGGGTGGCTTTGGCCAATTATGGCTCAGGCAGGTGTTTTTACAGTATTAACAGCTACCTAAAGAAAATTGCTGGTGTTCTTCTGATCCTATTAGTCCTATTAGCTACAGTATTTACAAGTTAGTGTAGTGCGTCCTCTGCACAGTGTGCACCTAAAGCTACCTGAAGAAAATTAGTGGTGTTCTTCTGATCCTATTAGTACCACAGGCAGTTGCAGTATTTACAAGTTAGTGTAGTGCGTCCTCTGCAAAGTGTGAACCTAAAGCTACCTGAAGAAAATTGGTGGTGTTCTTCTGATCCTATTAGTACCGCAAGCAGCTGTAGTATTTACAAGTTAGTGTAGTGCGTCCTCTGCACAGTGTGCACCTAAAGCTACCTGAAGAAAATTGGTGGTATTCTTTTGATGCTATTAGTACCGCAGGCAGCTGCAGTATTTACAAGTTAGTGTAGTGCATCCTCTGCACAGTGTGCACCTAAAGCTACCTGAAGAAAATTGGTGGTGTTCTTTTGATCCTATTAGTACCGCAGGCAGCTGCAGTATTTACAAGTTAGTGTAGTGCGTCCTCTGCACAGTGTGCACCTAAAGCTACCTGAAGACAATTGCTGTTGTTCTGCTCCTATTAATACCACAGGCAGGCAGCTACAGTATTTACAGTTAGTGTACTGTGTCCTCTGCACAGTGTGCACCTAAAGCTACCTGAAGAAAATTGGTGGTGTTCTTCTGATCCTATTAATACCACAGGCAGGCAGTTACAGTAATTACAGTTAGTGTACTGCGTCCTCTGCACAGTGTGCATCTAAAGCTACCTGAAGACAATTGCTGTTGTTCTGCTCCTATTAATACCACAGGCAGGCAGCTACAGTATTTACAGTTAGTGTACTGTGTCCTCTGCACATTGTGCATCTAAAGCTACCTGAAGAAAATTGGTGGAGTTTTTCTGATCCTATTAATACCACAGACAGGCAGCTACAGTATTTACAGTTAGTGTACTGTGTCCTCTGCACAGTGTGCACCTAAAGCTACCTGAATAAAATTAGTGGTGTTCTTCTGATCCTATTATTACCACAGGCAGGCAGCTACAGTATTTACAGTTAGTGCACTGTGTCCTCTGCACAGTGTGCAACTAAAGCTACCTGAACACAATTGCTGTTGTTCTGCTCCTATTAATACTACAGGCAGGCAGCTACAGCATTTACAGTTAGTGTACTGTGTCCTCTGCACAGTGTGCACCTAAAGCTACCTAAAGAAAATTGGTGGTGTTCTTCTGATCCTATTAATACCACAGGCAGGCAGCTACAGTATTTACAGTTAGTGCACTGCGTCCTCTGCACAGTGTGCACCGAAAGCTACTTGAAGACAATTGCTGTTCTGCTCCTATTAATACCACAGGCAGGCAGCTACAGTATTTACATTTAGTGTACTGTGTCCTCTGCACAGTGTGCACCTAAAGCTACCTGAAGAAAATTGGTGGAGTTCTTCTGATCCTATTAATACCACAGACAGGCAGCTACAGTATTTACAGTTAGTGCACTGCGTCCTCTGCACAGTGTGCACCTAAAGCTACTTGAAGACAATTGCTGTTCTGCTCCTATTAATACCACAGGCAGGCAGCTACAGTATTTACATTTAGTGTACTGTGTCCTCTGCACAGTGTGCACCTAAAGCTACCTGAAGAAAATTGGTGGAGTTCTTCTGATCCTATTAATACCACAGACAGGCAGTTACAGTATTTACAGTTAGTGTACTGCGTCCTTTGCACAGTGTGCACCTAAATCTACCTGAAGACAATTGCTGGTGTTCTCATACTAATAATACTACAGGTAGGCAGTTGATTCTGCTAGCTGCAGTATCAGTATATATATATATATATATACATCCCAGCTTTGTGCAGCTACATCTCACTGCAGGCCATTAGTATGTCTGGAAGGCCAACAAGGAGAGGCAGACAGTCACAAGCCAATAAAAGAGGGCAAGCAGGCTCTGTGTCTAGAGGCAACAGTGCTGGTCATGGAGACGGTGCATCTTCATCAGCACGTGACCGTGGGACACGCTTGTCCTTTTTTTCGGCAGCTGGCTGTGTTGAGTCGCAACATGTGGAAGACTTGGTAAAGTGGATGACCAAGCCGTCCTCATCCTCCTCATCCTCTCTCACCCAGGCTCAGGGTACTTTGTCCAGCAAAGCAGCTGCCAACCCGGCCTCTTCCCTTGGTTCAATGGCATCAGTCACTCCTTCCCTAGCCCCACCATGTCCTCCTGAAGAGTCCCCCGAACTGTTTGACCACAGTGTTGGGTACATGCTCCAGGAGGATTCCCAGCGTTTTGAAGGCTCCGATGATGGTACCCAGCTAGAGGAAGGCAGTAACGTGAGCCCAGAGAGAGGGGGTGCCCAAGAAGGACAGCAATCTGGCAGTCATGTTCCCCCAGCTGTAGCATACTGCCAGCTTTGCTCCAGTAATGAGGAGGGAGGGGATGATGAGGTCACCGACTCCATGTGGGTGCCTGATAAGAGAGAGGAGGAGGAGAAGGCAAATCACCAACGAGGCAGGATGCCCTCCAGGGGCCAGCTTAAGGGCAGCACACCGACTGCATCACACCGCAGAGCTCTGCATGTGCAGGGCGCTGCTGTCTCTGTACGTTATTCCAAAAGTTTTTTGGTGTGGACCTTTTTTGAGACGAGTGTATCAGATCCCACTGCTGCTATTTGCAACATATGTCTCAAGCGTATCTCACGTGGCCAAAACATCACCCGCTTGGGCACCACATGCTTGACTAGACATATGTTGACCTGCCACGCAGTTCGTTGTCAAGCGTACCTAAAAGACCCACACCAAAGAACAAAGAGGACCTCTCCTTGCTCCTCATCAGCTGGGATCTCCAACCCCACTATACCTTCAGTCCTCTCTGAGACCTGCACTGAGAGGAATGAAGGTGTAGAATTAGGTGTGTCACAGAAAGATTGGAGGGTTATTAGATCTCATCACAGGATGGACTGTGGAGGTCTCATATGTAGAGCGGTGCCAACGTCCTATTTTAAGTCTTAGAAAACAGGAAGGGGGGGGTAAAAATACCCAGGAGAACGAAACAGATGGACTTTGTAGGCACCAATCATAAAAATCAATGTAAACTTTTATTTATACACAAATTTAAAAAGAATCACATAAACGTAAACATTTTTTAAAAAACGCAGTACAATACACCAAAAAACAAAAAAAACAAAAAAAAACAAACATACAGTAGCATATTAATATTATTTTTGCATAAAGACTTTTCAATAGTGCGTCTCAATCAGAACCACCGAGTACCGTGAGGAAGCGATCCCAAAGGGCCAAGATTCAACACGCATATGGTGACCTGTGATAACGTGCGGGGACGTGTCTGGTAAAGAGATTTATATCACCAGTAGACTCAAGGGGGGTAGTGAGCTAGAGAATTCCAACTTTTTTTTTTTTTTTTTGTTTTTCGGTGTATGTCCTTCTCTATTATTTCCCATTACAGGTAACCCAAACAAGCTCCTGAAGAAGCATTCAAATTTGCGAACATGTAGAGCCATACCGAGCTATATCAGTTTGAGGTTATTTAATGGGAACGGAAGGGGTTTATCCCTCCCTCTGGTATAGGGGCTATTCCCCGATCCGTTCTCACACATTTATGTAGTGACATATAATACCAATTTCCGCAATGTACTGCGTTTTTTAAAAAATGTTTACGTTTATGTGATTCTTTTTAAATTTGTGTATAAAAAAAAGTTTACATTGATTTTTATGATTGGTGCCTACAAAGTCCATCTGTTTCGTTCTCCTGGGTATTTTTACCCCCCCCTTCCTGTTTTCTTAGGTGTGTCACAGCCAAGTACTTGGGGGCAATCTGCTATCGGTACACCGACGTCAGATCGTACCAGGCAAATTTCCCTGCCCCAGCTGCTGCACCACCGAAAGAAGTTCGCTTACAGCCATCCACATGCCCAGCTGTTGTATGCTAGCTTGGCTAAATTGCTAGCACTTCAACTGCTGCCTTTTCAGTTGATAGACTCTCCCCCCTTCCGCGAGTTTGTGGAATGTGTGGTTCCTCAGTGGCAGGTTCACAAACGCCACTTTTTCTCACGGAAGGCAATTCCGGCTCTCTACCGGCATGTGGAAGGCAATGTCTTGGCCTCGCTGGACAGGGCGATCAGCGGTAAGGTGCATATTACCGCTGACTCATGGTCCAGCAGGCATGGACAGAGACATTACCTATCTTTCACCGCGCACTGGGTGACTCTTCTGGCAGCTGGGAAGGATGCAGGGCAGGGTGCAGTAATGTTGGAGGTTGTTCCACCACCACACCTCCAAAATTCTACTAGTGGTGATTCTGCCACACCTCTCTCCTACACCCCCTCCTCTTCTTCTTCCTCCATGGCCTCTTCCTGTGCTGATTTTTCCTCTGAACCAGCGGTGCTCCATAGGCGTTCAAGGGGCTACGCAAGCACACAGACAAAAAGATGCCATGCGGTGCTTGAGCTGGTGTGCTTGGGGGCAGGAGCCACACTGGGGCAGAGATTCTGTCAGCTCTGCAGGGGCAGGTCCAGAGGTGGTTGACGCCAGCTTAAGGCAGGTATGGTGGTTTGCAACAATGGCACCAGCCTCCTCTCCGCCCTCCGACAGGGACAACTGACTGCCGATCACACAGGAAGAGGACGAGGGGGAGGAGGAGGAGGATTGTGTCAGTATGGAGGTGGAGCCTGGCACTCAGCATCAGCAGCAGTCTTCAAGGGATCATTTGCAGTCCCAAGAAACCCATGGACTTGTACGTGGCTGGGAGGAGGTGGCTGCGGATCATGTCGTCCTTAGTGATCCAGAGGACTCTGGACCGAATGCCTCAGCAAACCTACGCTGCATGACCTCCCTGATCCTGCAAAGCCTGCGGAAGAATCCTCGTATTCGTGGTATCAAGGAGAGGGATCAATGCTGGCTGGCAACCCTCCTTGATCCACGTTACAAGGGTAAGGCTGCGGCCCTTATCTTGCCATCGCAGAGGGAGCAGAGAATGAAACATCTTCGGGATGCCTTGCAGAAAGGTCTGTGCTGGGAGGTTACAAACTCCTGTTCCTGGACAACGTGTTGCTGAGGCTTCGGTCAGTCAAAGAAGGAGCGGTGGAGAAGGTGGCCGTCTGACGATGTGTTCAGACAATTTTTTAGTCCACAGCCCCAAGGTATGATCGGTTCCAGCAACCATCGCCAGCGTCTGTTTTACATGGTGCAGGAATACCTAGGGGCAAGATCTGACTTGGACACCTTTCCCACCGAAAATCCTCTGGGTTACTGGGTCTTGAGGATGGATCACTGGCCAGAGCTTGCACAGTATGCAATTGAGCTACTGGCCTGTCCTGCATCCAGCGTTCTTTCGGAACGCACATTCAGTGCTGCTGGAGGCTTTGTAACTGATCACAGGGTGCGCCTGTCCACCGACTCGGTCGATCGACTGACCTTCATAAAAATGAATCAGTCTTGGATCACCAACAGCTACCAGGCACCTGATGCTGATGTAACCGAATAATTTTTTTTGAAATGTCAGATCCCTTCAAGACTGCCTATGCTGATGCTGAGTTACTATCCTGTTATGCTGAGTGATTATCCTCTTCCTCCTCAATGATCATGCTGATAGCTTGTAAAAACATTTTTGGTTCTGGGCGCCGCCACCAGTGGCTAAGGCCCAATTTTTCAGCCCCTGTTTAACAGGGGCGTGTAATTAAAATTTTTGATGCAATATTTTGCAGGAGGGTTCGTTGCTGCGCTCAACTAGAGTATCTGTGAGGGGTTGCAGTGTTGTGGCACCAGCACCAGTGCCTAAGACCCAATTTTTCAGCCCCTGTTTAACAGGGGCGTGTAATTACAATTTTTGATGCAATACTTTGCAGCAGGGTTTGTTCCTGCACTCAACAAGAGATTCTGTGAGGGATTGCAGTGTTGTGGTACCAGCACCAGTGCCTAAGGCCCAATTTTTCAGCCCCTGTTTAACAGGGACGTGTAATTATAATTTTTTATGCAATACTTTGCAGCAGGGCTCATTCCTGCGTTCCAACTAGAGTATCTGTGAGGGGTTGCAGTGTTGTGGCACCACCACCAAAGGCCCAATTTTTCTTCCCCTGTTCAACAGGGACATGTATTTACAATTCTTGATCTAATTTTTCACAGCAGGGCCCGTTCCTGCGCCCACCAAGAGTAACTGTGAGGGCTTACAGTGTTGTGGCAACACCAACACCTAAGGCCCCAATTTATGCAGAGTATATAGGGCAGGCCCCTACTTTCAAACATCCAACTTACAAACGACTCCTACTTGCAAACGTAAGGAGACAACAGGAAGTGAGATGAACTCTACCCTAGGAAGGGAAATTCTCTCCTGTAAGAGTTAATATGGGAAAAACGTGTCTCCTCTTCACTGGTGCTTGTTTCAATAAAAACCCCAAATTTTCAAAAAACATTTGTCATTGGGACAGAAAGGGAGGTGAAATCTTCTGAAGAGGTGCACAGACAACAAAACAAACGTCACAGGGGTGATAACCCTTCCCTATGTTTTCCAAAAAGCTTAAAAATAGATTTTTTGGCTGGAGCTACACTTTAAAAAAGTACCAGATCAAAATTACAAGCAGATTCTACTTAACAACAAACCTACAGTCCCTGTCTTGTTTGCACCGCCTGTATACTGCTGTTCAGAGTATATAGGGCCTGGGGGCCCCACACCTTTCCTTTTTTTAATTTGGGTGCGGGGTTCCCCTTAATATCCATACAAGACCCAAAGGGCCTGGTAATGGACTGGGGGGGGGGTACCCATGCCGTTTGTCAAATTGATTTTGATCCATATTGCCGTGACCCGACATTACATTAAAGCCGCAAGCAGTTTTAAATGACTTTTATTCCTTTAAAAATGTAATTTTGTGCAGAGAATGTTCTAAGCACGGGAAACACGTACCACTTTACAGGCATACTATAGACACCCCCCGGGTATGATATTTAAAGGAATATTTCACTTTTTTTTTCACTTTAAGCATCATTAAAATCACTGCTCCCGAAAAAAATGGCCGTTTTTAAAACTTCTTTTGCATTGATACATGTCCCCTTTTTTTTCCTCTTCTCCCTTATTAGTTTTTTTCACCTTTCACCTGGGGTTGAATACAGGGAAGGGATAAGAGGTGGGGAAATGGGAAGGGATAGAACACTTAGGGAGGAATGGGGGCACAGAAGACAAGGGATAGTTTGAACAGCTTTAGTAAAGGGAAGAGGGCATATTTACTCACGAAGGATGTATGGCTCATAGAAGCCTCATATAGTTCTCTCTATTTTTTTTTTTTTTTTTTGGGATATTAAGGTTGATGCTTAAGAGTGATTTGAATTGGCTTAGTAGCCTCCTAAACAGATTTTTTTTGTACAGGCTGAGGGTTTTTTTTTTTATTTTCTCTATCACAAGGACGGAATGACTTTTCAATTTTGTGGAAATTTGGAAGGGAAGTGTGGAGCACAATGGAAACACTATATCTAGAGGAAGAGATGAGACGAGTGGGGGAGGGAGCACTACTGGTGTAGGGGTGGGAGAAATAAGGAAGGGGGAAGGTGTTTAAATTTTATTGGGTTTTTTTTGTTTGTTTTTTTGGGGTTTTTTTTTGTTTTTTGTGCTTGAAAGGGGGAAGAATTGTTAAGAATTGTTAATTGTTAAGATAAATGTGTCTATTTGGATAAACTTGAATATTGTAGATTCAAAGTATGAAGTAATGTATACAATGGAAAATAAATAAAAATTTGATAGTAAAAAAAAAAAAGATATATGTCCCCTGGGGCAGGACCCGGGTCCCCAAACCCTTTTTAGGACAATACCATGCATATTAGCTTTTAAAATTAGCACTTTTGATTTCGAACGTTCGAGTCCCATAGACTTTAATGGGGTTCTAAAGTTCACGCAAACTTTCGGTCCGTTCGCAGGTTCTGGTGCGATCCAAACCGGGGGTGTTTGGCTCATCCCTAGTTAGGAGTCACGCAGCCTCATAGGACAGTGGGAGAAAAACAAGGTACGCCAAAAACTAAGAACAGCAGAAGATGCAGCGAATGGTATATTTAATAAAATCAGCAAAAATGGCTACTCACACTAAAATAAAGATCAATAGGCATATAACAGTATAATACTGTGGTCACTCAGAGGGTCTCTGGTGGGTGGTGTGTAGATGTTAACCACTTGATGACCGCCTCACGCCGATTTACGTCGGCAAGGTGGCACGGACAGGCAAAATCACGTACATATACGTGATTTGCCTTCCGCGGGTGGGGGGTCCGATCGGTCCCCCCCCCGGTGCCCGAGGCGGTCGCCATTTCTTCCCGGGCGATGAGAGGTGAGGGGGAGGCCATCCATTGTTGGCCACCCCCTCCCGATCGCTCCCGGCGAATGAGAATGCTTCCTTTCCCTCTGTAATGTAAACAGAGGGAAAGGAAGTGATGTCATCCCTCCTCGAGTCGGTCTTTTTGATCCGGCGCCGAGGAGAGAAGACATCAAGTAAGTCTGCACAACACTACACTAACAGTAGAACACGCCAGGCACACTTGTCACCCCCCATCACCCCCCGATCACCCCCCGATCACCCCCCTGTACCCCCTGTCACTCTGACACCAATAGCATTTTTTTTTTTTTTTTGCATTGGTGTCAGTTTGTGTCAGTTACAAGTGTTAGGGCAGTTAGGTTAGCCCCCTTTAGGTCTAGGGTACCCCCCCTTAGGTCCAGGGTACCCCCCTAACCCCCCTTAATAAAAGTTAACCCCTTGATTACCACCCGTCACCAGTGTCGCTAAGCGATCGTTTTTCTGATCGCTGTATTAGTGACACAGGTGACGCTAGTTAGGGAGGTAAGTATATAGGTTTGCTGTCAGTGTTTTATAGCGACAGGGACCCCCATATACTACCTGCTAAAGGTTTTAACCCCCTGATTGCCCCCTAGTTAACCCTTTCACCAGCGATCACCGTATAAGTGTTACGGGTGACACTGGTTAGCTAGTTTGTTTTTTGTAGTTTATTACAGTTTATTACAGTTTATTATAGTTTTAGGGCACCCGCCGTTTATTACCCTATAAAGGTTTAACCCCCTAATTGCCCGGCGGTGATATAAATTACATTTTTAGGGTCAGATAAGGTCTGCGTCGCCCCAGGCAGCGTCAGGTTAGCGCCAGTACCGCTAAAACCCACGCACGCAGCATACACCTCCCTTAGTGCTATAGTATCTGAGCGGATCGATATCTGATCCGATCAGATCTATACTCCCCAGCAGTTTAGGGTTCCCTGAAACGCAGTGTTAGCGGGATCAGCCCAGATACCTGCTAGCACCTGCGTTTTGCTCCTCGGCCCAGCCCTGCCCAGCCCACCCAAGTGCAGTATCGATCGATAACTGACACTTACAAAACACTAAGCACACATAACTGCAGCGTTCGCAGAGTCAGGCCTGATCCCTGCGATCGCTAACAGTTTTTTGGTAGCGTTTTGATACAGTCGCTGACAGTCAGGAGCTTTTTTGCCTGTGAGTCTCACTAGTGTACCCCTAAATTTAGAGCCCAAAATGGCAAATCGAAGGTACACTAGTGAAGAGGCCTACACGTTTCTGAGTATGACAGATAGTGAAGAGGAAGTCACTCATCTGTCAAGTTCAGGCTCAGAATACGAACCTGTAGAGGACAGCGGCTCCATGACAGATAGCTCTGACGACAGAGTTGTGGTCCCTGCTAAGGTCAGGCGTACCAGACCCCAATCTTCTTCTGTCCTTAAAGTGCAAGAACCGCAGGGCTCTCGTATGGAGCAGAGAAGTACTAGCGCCGCTATTCCTTCTGGTGAACTGGCAAGCACCAGCGGCCTAGTACACCCTGGTCGTACATCCAGCACTGCAGTATCACGTGGTGACGTGGCGAGTCCCATAAGTGCAGTTCAAGCTGGCGAGGTGGCAAGCACTAGTAGTGTCCCGCTGCCACCAAGAAGACAAAGACAGGCCCGTCGTGCCCATAGTTCCCTTCCTGCTGCATTGGCCAATCCGAATTGGGAACCCTCCACTTCTGCAGCACCCGTACTTCCCCCTTTCACTGGCCAACCCGGAATTCAGGTGGAAACAGTTGACTTTACGTCACTGGATTTTTATTCACTGTTTTTCACCGAAGATCTCTATAGATCTATTGTGGACCAAAGCAATTTATACGCTGGTCAACACATCGCCGCTAATCCCCAGTCCTCCCTTGCCAGAGATTGGAGACCAATTACGGTCTCTGAATTTAAGACCTTTGTGGGCCATTCCCTCCTCATGGGGTTGAATAAAAAGAGTAAGTTGCGGTCATATTGGTCCACTGACCCAATTTACCATTCACCCTTGTTCTCTGCTTCCATGGCCAGGGCACGATACGAGCAGATTTTGCGGTTCATGCACTTCAACGACAATGAACTCTGTCGTCCTCGTGGAGACCCTGCATACGATCGGCTCTACAAAATTCGGCCCCTCGTAAACCACTTCAACCAACGTTTTGCAGACTTGTTTACCCCCCCCATCAAGTTGTCTGCATTGATGAGTCCCTGATTAAATTTTCTGGCCGCTTGTCATTCAAACAGTACCTTCCCAGCAAGCGTGCCAGATACGGGGTCAAGATGTATAAGCTCTGTGACAGGGCCACAGGCTATACATATAGTATTATGGTTTACGAGGGCAAAGATAGTCACGTAGAGCCAACAAACTGCCCTGACTACATACGAAGCGCTGGCAAGATAGTGTGGGACTTGGTGTCACCCTTATTCGGAAAGGGGTACCACTTGTACGTGGACAATTATTATACGAGCGTGTCACTTTTTAGTCACTTGTTTGATCAGCAGATTGGAGCATGTGGCACCGTGCGACCTAATCGCCGGAGCTTTCCCCAGCGGCTTGTAGATTCCCGTCTTAGGCTGGGGGAGAGAGCCTGCTTGAAGTATAATAATTTGCTTGCTGTGGGCGGCACAGTGGCGCAGTGGGTAGCACTCTCGCCTAGCAGTAAGAAGGGTCGCTGGTTCGAATCCCGACCACGACACTACCTGCCTGGAGTTTGCATGTTCTCCCTGTGTCTGCGTGGGTTTCCTCCAGGTACTCCGGTTTCCTCCCACACTCCAAAGACATGCTGGTAGGTTAATTGGATCCTGTCTAAATTGGCCCTAGTATAGGTATGAATGTGAGTTAGGGACCTTAGATTGTAAGCTCCTTGAGGGTATAGGGACTGATGTGAATGTATAATATATATATGTAAAGCGCTGCGTAAATTGACGGCGCTATATAAGTACCTGAAATAAATAAATAAATAAATAAATGAAGTGGAGGGATAAGAAGAATGTTTTCGTTCTCACCTCCCTTCATGCAGACACGACGACCCAAATTCCTACGGCGACTGGTGTTGTGGAGAAACCCCTCTGTGTCCACGAATACAACCTTAATATGGGAGGGGTGGACCTCAACGACCAGTTGTTGGCGCTGTACCTAGTTGCCCGTAAGGCCAGACGCTGGTACAAAAAAGTGTCTGTTTATTTATTTCAATTGGCTTTGCTGAACGCTCATGTGCTATACAGAGCTTCAGGACAGACTGGATCCTTCCTTAAATTCCAGGAAGAGATCGTCAGAGCCCTTCTGTTTCCAGACGGTGCTCTACCTCACCTTCCCCAACCAAATGCAGTAAGCCGGCTGCATGAGCGGCATTTTCTTTATGCCATCCCGAGTACCCCTACCCAACGAGCCCCCCAAAAAAGATGTCGTGTCTGTAGCAAGCGCGGATTTAGGCGTGACACCCGGTCTTATTGTCCCTCCTGTCCTGGCAATCCTGGTCTTTGCATGGGTGAATGCTTTGAACGCTACCATACATTAGTTGAGTATTAGCGTAGGGTTCAGCACTGCACAGACTAGGCACACTAACACAGGGTCTCCCAAGATGCCATTGCATTTTGAGAGACCCAAACCTGGAACGAGTTACAAAAGTTAAAAGTTACTAAAAAAAAGTGTAAAAAAAAAAATTAAAAAAAAATTAAAAAAAATAAAAACACAAAAAAAAAATATAAAATAAAAAAAACAAAAATAGTTGTTGTTGTTTTATTGTTCTCTCTCTCTCTATTCTCTCTCTATTGTTCTGCTCTTTTTTACTCTATTCTATTCTGCAATGTTTTATTGTTATTATGTTTTACCATGTTTGCTTTTCAGATTTTTTATACTTTACTGTTTACTGTGTTTTGTTGGTAACCATTTTATTGTTTTCAGGTACGCCATTCAGTTGCAGCGCGGATTTATTTATCTTGACAGCAACAGCGTTTGCTCCCACGATATATAAAGCCGTGACTCCAGCGCTGTCGGAGGTGATTTCACCACCACAGTTACATACTTCAGTATATATGCCGAAGCGTGGGGGCAGCAGTGGGTGGAGGAGCAATTTGCTCCTGCCTTTTGCGGGAGGATGCCCCCATGCTTCGGCATATATATATTTTAGGCACAGGTTGCGTTAAATGTTTTATTTTTTACTATGTTTTTTTTTTTTGTATTTGCTTTGCAGGTATGGTAAGTCTTACTGTTATACTGTAATGTTACTTTGTTTTATTGTTAACCATCATTTGCTTAGCAGGTACGCCATTCAGTTGCAGCACGGATTTATTTATCTTGACAGCAACAGCGTTTGATCCCACGATATATAAAGCCGTGACTCCAGCGCTGTCGGAGGTGATTTCACCACCACAGTTACATACTTCAGCATATATGCCGAAGCGTGGGGGCAGCAGTGGGTGGAGGAGCAATTTGCTCCTGCCTTTTGTGGGAGGATGCCCCCATGCTTCGGCATATATATATTTTAGGCACAGGTTGCGTTAAATGTTTTATTTTTTACTATGTTTTTTTTTTTGTATTTGCTTTGCAGGTATGGTAAGTCTTACTGTTATACTGTAATGTTACTTTGGTTTATTGTTAACCATCATTTGCTTAGCAGGTACGCCATTCAGTTGCAGCGCGGATTTATTTATCTTGACAGCAACAGCGTTTGCTCCCACGATATATAAAGCCGTGACTCCAGCACTGTCGGAGGTGATTTCACCACCACAGTTACATACTTCAGTATATATGCCGAAGCGTGGGGGCAGCAGTGGGTGGAGGAGCAATTTGCTCCTGCCTTTTGCGGGAGGATGCCCCCATGCTTCGGCATATATATATTTTAGGCACAGGTTGCGTTAAATGTTTTATTTTTTACTATGTTTTTTTTTTGTATTTGCTTTGCAGGTATGGTAAGTCTTACTGTTATACTGTAATGTTACTTTGTTTTATTGTTAACCATCATTTGCTTAGCAGGTACGCCATTCAGTTGCAGCGCGGATTTATTTATCTTGACAGCAACAGCGTTTGCTCCCACGATATATAAAGCCGTGACTCCAGCGCTGTCGGAGGTGATTTCACCACCACAGTTACATACTTCAGCATATATGCCGAAGCGTGGGGGCAGCAGTGGGTGGAGGAGCAATTTGCTCCTGCCTTTTGTGGGAGGATGCCCCCATGCTTCGGCATATATATATTTTAGGCACAGGTTGCGTTAAATGTTTTATTTTTTACTATGTTTTTTTTTTTGTATTTGCTTTGCAGGTATGGTAAGTCTTACTGTTATACTGTAATGTTACTTTGGTTTATTGTTAACCATCATTTGCTTAGCAGGTACGCCATTCAGTTGCAGCGCGGATTTATTTATCTTGACAGCAACAGCGTTTGCTCCCACGATATATAAAGCCGTGACTCCAGCGCTGTCGGAGGTGATTTCACCACCACAGTTACATACTTCAGCATATATGCCGAAGCGTGGGGGCAGCAGTGGGTGGAGGAGCAATTTGCTCCTGCCTTTTGTGGGAGGATGCCCCCATGCTTCGGCATATATAAATGGTGCATGTATGCCCATCATTAGAAGTGGGTGGATGAAGGGAGGTATTCTAATGGTGGGCATACCCACCGATCAATATCTTTTTTTCGTTCAGCCCACAGGCTGCATGAAAAAAAAGTTTACAATATATGCCTAACAAGGACCAGCAACGTACTGGTATGTTGCTGGACTTTGAGTGGTTATACCAGAATGATGCCTGCAGGTTTAGGTATCATCTTGGTATCATTCTTTTCAGCTAGCGGTCGGCTTTCATGTAAAAGCAATCCTAGCGGCTAATTAGCCTCTAGACTGCTTTTGCAAGCAGTGGGAGGGAATGCCCCCCCCCACCGTCTTCCATGTTTTTCTCTGGCTTTCCTGTCCCAACAGGGAACCTGAAAATGCAGACGGTGATTCAGCCAGCTGACCATAGAGCTGATCAGAGACCAGAATGGCTCCAAACATCTCTATGGCCTAAGAAACCGGAAGCTACGAGCATTTCATGACTTAGATTTCGCCGAATGTAAACAGCGCCATTGGGAAATTGGGAAAGCATTTTATCACACCGATCTTGGTGTGGTCAGATGCTTTGAGGGCAGAGGAGAGATCTAGGGTCTAATAGAGCCCAATTTTAAAAAAAAAAGAGTACCTGTCACTACCTATTGCTATCATAGGGGATATTTACATTCCCTGAGATAACAATAAAATTAATAAAAAAAAAATAAAAATGAAAGGAACAGTTTAAAAATAAGATAAAAAAGCAAAAAAATAATAAAGAAAAAAAAAAAAAAAAAGCACCCCTGTCCCCCCCTGCTCTCGCGCAAAGGCGAACGCAAGCGTCGGTCTGGCGTCAAATGTAAACAGCAATTGCACCATGCATGTGAGGTATCACCGCGAAGGACAGAACGAGGGCAGTAATTTTAGCAGTAGACCTCCTCTGTAAATCTAAAGTGGTAACCTGTAAAGGCTTTTAAAGGCTTTTAAAAATGTATTTATTTTGTCACCGCTGCGCGTTTGTGCGCAATTTTAAAGCATGTCATGTTTGGTATCCATGTACTCGGCCTAAGATCATCTTTTTTATTTCATCAAACATTTGGGCAATATAGTGTGTTTTAGTGCATTAAAATTTAAAAAAGTGTGTTTTTTCCCCAAAAAATGCGTTTGAAAAATCGCTGCGCAAATACTGTGTGAAAAAAAAATATGAAACACCCACCATTTCAATCTGTAGGGCATTTGCTTTAAAAAAATATATAATGTTTGGGGGTTCAAAGTAATTTTCTTGCAAAAAAAAATTATTTTTTCATGTAATCAAAAAGTGTCAGAAAGGGTGATGTGTGACATAAGCTTCTAAATGTTGTGCATAAAATGCCAGGACAGTTCAAACCCCCCCCCCAAATGACCCCATTTTGGAAAGTAGACACCCCAAGCTATTTGCTGAGAGGCATGTCGAGTCCATGGAATATTTTATATTGTGACACAAGTTGCGGGAAAGAGACAAATCTTTTTTTTTTTTTTTTGCACAAAGTTGTCACTAAATGATATATTGCTCAAACATGCCATGGGAATATGTGAAATTACACCCCAAAATACATTCTGTTGCTTCTCCTAAGTATGGGGATACCACATGTGTGGGACTTTTTGGGAGCCTAGCCGCACACGGGACCCCGAAAACCAAGCACCGCCTTCAGGCTTTCTAAGGGCGTAAATTTTTGATTTCACTCTTCACTGCCTAGCACAGTTTCGGAGGCCATGGAATGCCCAGATGGCACAACCCCCCCCCCCCCCCAAATGACCCCATTTTGGAAAATAGACACCCCAAGCTATTTGCTGAGAGGTATAGTGAGTATTTTGCAGACCTCACTTTTTGTCACAAACTTTCGAAAATTGAAAAAAGAAAAAAAAAATACATTTTTCTTGTCTTTCTTCATTTTCAAAAACAAATGAGAGCTGCAAAATACTCACCATGCCTCTCAGCAAATAGCTTGGGGTGTCTACTTTCCAAAATGGGGTCATTTGGGGGGGGTTTGTGCCATCTTGGCATTTTATGGCCTTCAAAACTGTGATAGGTAGTGAGGAGTGGAATCACAACTTAACGCCCTTAGAAATCCTGAAGCCGGTGCTTGGTTTTCGGGGCCCCGTATGCGGCTAGGCTCCCAAAAAGTCCTAAGCATGTGGTATCCCCATACTCAGGAGAAGCAGCAGAATATATTTTGGGGTGTAATTCCACATATGCCCATGGCATGTTTGAGCAATATATCATTTAGTGACAACTTTGTGCAAAAAAAAAAAAAAAAAAATTGTCACTTTCCCGCAACTTGTGTCAAAATATAAAATATTCCATGGACTCAACATGCCTCTCAGCAAATAGCTTGGGGTGTCTACTTTCCAAAATGGGGTCATTTTGGGGGGTTTTGTGCCATCTGGGCTTTTTATGGCCTTCAAAACTGTGATAGGCAGTGAGGAGTGAAATCACAACTTTACGCCCTTAGAAATCCTGAAGGCGGTGCTTGGTTTTCGGGGCCCCGTATGCGGCTAGGCTCCCAAAAAGTCCCACACATGTGGTATCCCCATACTCAGGAGAAGCAGCTAAATGTATTTTGGGGTGCAATTCCACATATGCCCATGGCCTGTGTGAGAAATATATCATTTAGTGACAACTTTATGCAAAAAAAAAAAAATTGTCACTTTCCCGCAACTTGTGTCAAAAAATAAAATATTCCATGGACTCAACATGCCTCTCAGCAAATATTTTGGGGTGTCTACTTTCCAAAATGGGGTCATTTGGGGGGGTTTTGTGCCATCTTGGCATTTTATGGCCTTCAAAACTGTGATAGGCTCCCAAAAAGTCCCACACATGTGGTATCCCCATACTCAGGAGAAGCAGCTGAATGTATTTTGGGGTGCAATTCCACATAGGCCCATGGCCTGTGTGAGCAATATATCATTTAGTGACAACTTTTTGTAAATATTTTTTTTTTTTTTTTTTGTCATTATTCAATCACTTGGGACAAAAAAAATAAATATTCAATGGGTTCAACATGCCTCTCAGCAATTTCCTTGGGGTGTCTACTTTGCAAAATGGGGTCATTTGGGGGGTTTTGTACTGCCCTGCCATTTTAGCACCTCAAGAAATGACATAGGCAGTCATAAACTAAAAGCTATGTAAATTCCAGAAAATATACCCTAGTTTGTAGACGCTATAACTTTTGCGCAAACCAATAAATATACGCTGATTGACATTTTTTTTACCAAAGACATGTAGCCGAATAAATTTTGGCCTAAATGTATGACTAAAATTGAGTTTATTGGATTTTTTTTATAACAAAAAGTAGAAAATATCATTTTTTTTCAAAATTTTCGGTCTTTTTCCGTTTATAGCGCAAAAAATAAAAACCGCAGAGGTGATCAAATGCCATCAAAAGAAAGCTCTATTTGTGGGAAGAAAAGGACGCAAATTTCGTTTGGGTACAGCATTGCATGACCGCGCAATTAAAAGTTAAAGCGATGCAGTGCCAAATTGGAAAAAGACCTCTGGTCCTTAGGCAGCATAATGGTCCGGGGCTCAAGTGGTTAACATGAGAGGAGAGGAACCACCGGCCGGACATCCGTCTTGTCGTCTCAGAACCAGCATGGAACACACTCAGAGTCGCATTGGAAGTAACGTCAGAACATGAAGTTAACGTTTCAAAGCATCCGCTTCTTCATCAGATATAAATGGCTATTGATCGATTAGATCTTACTAGATATATTGGATCTTCCAATGCGGCTGTGAGTGTGTCCCATGCTCGTTCGATGATAAGATGGATGTCCGGCCAGTTATTCCTCCTTTCCTCTCATGTTAACATCTACACACCACCATCCACCGGGGACCCGCTAAGTGACCACAGTATTATACTGTTATATGCCTATTGATCTTTATATTAGTGTGAGTAGTCATTTTGGCTGATTTTAATTAAATATACTATTCATTGCATCTTCTGCTGCACTTAGTTTTTAACACACCTTGTTTTTCTCCCATTGTTCTTCCAGAGACTGCTTCGCTCTCAAGGGAGCTGCCACTAATGCTGCATACGTATACTTCCTGGACTTTATAGACTTTTAGTTGTGTTATCAGTGTCTTTCGGTACCCTCCCGTGCGCCATTCTGTTTTTGTCTCATAGGACAGTCAGAGGAGAATAAAAACTCTTCCTACAAGCTTTGACCAGTGCTTGGCCAGACACTGATAAAAGTCACAAGACTGCTATATACTGCTGATGGGAAAAGGTATTTAGCAGTTTATATTTACTAAAATATTTGCATTTCCATGTCCTGTGTACTATGGGAGACCAGATATAATGAATGCAGGGTCCTGGGCTTAGTAACACTTTAAGGAAAAAATCCAGACAAATACCATAGCACAAAATCCTTCCTTAGGTAAAGAACTAGGGATGCACCGAATGGGTTTTTTGGTGCCGAAACCGATACCGAAAATAAATCTTCCTTGATCCCGAAAACCGATACGCAAACAACACCGTTACCGAAAGTGACTGTTTTTAAAAATATTTTTATACAGGAGATGGTCAGCGACTGGGGACATGGTACAGGAGATGGTCAGAGACTGCAGAGATGGTACAGGAGATGATCAGAGACTGCAGAGATGGTACAGGAGATGGTCAGAGACTGAGGACATGGTACAGGAGATGGTCAGAGACTGGGGAAATGGTACAGGAGATGGTCAGAGACTGGAGAGATGGTACAGGAGATGGTCAGAGACTGGGGAAATGGTACAGGAGATGGTCAGAGACTGGGGACATGGTACAGGAGATGGTCAGAGACTGGGGACATGGTACAGGAGATGGTTAGAGACTGAGGACATGGTACAGGAGATGGTCAGAGACTGCAGATATGGTACAGGAGATGGTCAGAGACTGGGGACATGGTACAGGAGATGTTCAGAGACTGCAGACATGGTACAGGAGATGGTAAGAGACTGGGGACATGGTACAGGAGATGGTCAGACTACAGACATGGTACAGGAGATGGTCAGAGACTGAGGACATGGTACAGGAGATTGTCAGAGACTGCAGACATGGTACAGGAGATGGTCAGAGATTAGGGAAATGGTACAGGAGACGGTCAGAGACTGAGGACATGGTACAGGAGATGGTCAGAGACTGCAAACATGGTACAGGAGATGGTCAGAGACTGGGGACATGTTACAGGAGATGGTCAGAGACTGCAGACATGGTACAGGAGATGGTCAGAGACTGGGGATATAATACAAGAGATGCAGCCTCACCAGTGCCCGTCAGATGCAGCCAGCCAGTGTCCCCATTGCAGCCAGTGTCCCCAGTAGTGCAGCCAGTGTCCCCAGTAGTGCAGCCAGTGTCCCCAGTAGTGCAGCCAGTGTCCTCAGTAGTGCAGCCTGTGTCCCCATTGTAGCCAGTGTCCCCATTGCAGCCAGTGTCCCCAGTAGTGCAGCCTGTGTCCCCAGTAATGCAGCCTGTGTCCCCAGTAGTGCAGCCTGTTTCCCCAGTAGTGCAGCCTGTGTCCCCATTGCAGCCAGTGAATGGAGAGGAGAGCCGCCACCGCCTGTTTGATTACAGCAACGGGAACATCACAGCTTTCATTTCAATAGCTGTGTGTTCCCTGCTGCGCGCCATCACATACAGCCCCTCCCCCTTGTCCAGTCACTTTGATAGACAAATCACCCGTCCCAGGATTGAACGGGTAATCTGTCTATCAAAGTGTCCGGACAAGGGGGAGGGGCTGTATGTGACGGGCACAGCGGGGAACACACAACTATTGAAATGAAAGCTGTGATGTTCCCAGCGCTGTAATCAAAGAGGCAGCGGCAGCGGCTCTCCTCCCTTCTACGATACAGGAAGCCCCCCTGATAGACAGGGTACCTGGGCCAATCACAACACCCTATGTCATGTAATTAGCTGTAGCCAATGAAAGATCACTAGTAATCACAGCTGTTATGAAGTGTAGCAAAAAAATCCATGATCACCCCCTCCAAGTAGTATAGTGTTACTATAGTGATACTAAACTACTCTGAAGAAAGTATGCAAAAAATAAAAATAAAAATGTAAAAAATTGAGTTAAAAAATTATTTATTTATATTTTAACATACTGTCACTGATCACAGCCACACCAGCCATATAATGATGCTGTACTGCACTGGTGATAGTGACAAAAATATATATATATATATTCAATTTCTTCATTTTAACAAAAATTGTGACAAAAAAAATTATAACTTCAACTCGCCATGCCTCTTACTAGATACCTCAGACTATCTACTTTCCAAAAAAGGGGTAATTTAGGGGATATTTGTACTGTACTGGCATTTTAAGTGCCGCAAGAAATGAGATAGGCTGTAAGTTTTATTTGATCAATTGATCAATTTTCTAATTTACATATATATCATAGTTTGTGGACACTATAACTTTCACACTAACCAATATACACGTATTAGGGGGGTAGTTGAATACATTTTGGCCTAAATTTATAAAGAAATTTGATTTTATTGAATATGTTTTATAACAGAAAGTAGAAAATATAAGGGGGAGGTTCAAAATGTTCTGTCTTTTTAAAAAAAATAAAAAAATCCAGTGATACTCAAATACCACCAAAAGACAGCTCTATTTGCATGCAAAAAAAAAAAAAAATTATAAAATTTTTTATTATTCGGGTACAGTGTTGTAGGATCACACAATTGCCAGTTAAAGTAGCACAGTGCTAAATAGCAAAAAATGCCCTAGTCATAAAGGGGGTAAAACCTTCTGGAACTGAGGTTGTTAAAGTTGCTGGTTACAGAGAACAAATGATTTGCAATGGCATGTGGGATCTTGTAATTTTGATGTACTTTGTTCTGAAAGTTTTTCACTGGTCTGGGGTATAAAATAAATACAATAAATTCCTGAAACAAGATACAGAAACAAAAGTCAAGGGGAATTATATTTTGTTTAGATATAAATGTCCCAAAGTCACCCAAAAAATTATGTAATTTATAACTTCTTTGGCTTTAATTACCATCAAATTTCACCTTTCACTGTTGGTGCCCAGAGGATTGGTTGCTATAAATATTTAATTGTTATAAAGATCTACAAAGTAGCATAAAAAAACGTCGATTTTGTAGTAATGAAATCCAATTAGCTATTTCCTTAAAACAATGCAAACAGCAGAAACACATTCCTCTCTCATAGAAAATCACAGTGCCTGTGTTATAGACTTTGCAAATTATTTTTTTTACAATGCTTAAAGATACAGAGATGAATGAGCATTCATTTTAGGGCTTGTTTATGTTGAATAGAACAACAGCATGGTTGCTAATAAACTGATTATATACTGTATGCATTATACCTATCCATGCAGCAGGTGGGGCTGTAGTATTATAGTGTATAGTTCATGTATTCTATGATATGAGGTAATCGGGGGAACATCCTTATTGTGTTATGTGCACTTGTTTGTGATCTCTTCCTGTTTTTCATGATTAAGACATGTTCTGCTATTTCTCCATGACAGTAAAGCGTATTGCTGTATACAAGACGCTTCCAGCGCATAATTCAATACCCTACTAACAGTTTATACGTGTCGCTCTCTGATGACAGATGGATCAGTGGATCTCTTTTCAGAGGACATTTGACACGTGGTAAGAAGGCATTATGTCACCTCTTCGCAATCTGTTTAAGCCCATGCAGTGCAGCGGATGTAGCGTGGCCTCATTCACTTGAATGTATGGGTATTACCCACCTAATGCGTCTGCAAGGATAATTTTTGCAAAGCATCAAAGCTGCAGCATGTGTATATATTTATTTAATGTGGTACATTGTTTAATAAGTTCCTTGCTAAGATTTTTTTTATAAGCCAACAAATGGATAAATATATGAAAAAATGCATTTGTTTTAACAGTTCAATATAATCTTTTTTGCATTTTAGGTTTATTAATGTACTTTTTTTACAGGTGTGTTTTTTATTGTAATAGCCAGAGCCAGCTGACTGCTTCTGTCAAAGAGCCCCTCTCTGTAAGATACAATGACAATTCAGCCAGTTGGTGACTGCTTGTCCGTAAATGATGTTATATGACCCATATGATGTTGTTGAGATTACGTGATCAGGAATAATGGTGAATGGTTCTTGAAGGCTGTATGTGACAGCGTGGTATCAGATACAGCACTGTATTAGAACTAGTGGCCAAGACAGATGACAGAAGTTTGTTTTCAAACAGGTTCTTTATATATATCCTCAGTATAGGGCATCATTCTGAGGAACATATATTTTCATATGATGGACAAGAAAGGGTTAGCTACAGAATGGTTTTTGGTCTTTTTATTTTAATTTTTCTTATAAGTGTATACCTTTATTAATATAACAGTGTTGCTAACTGCAGCAAATTAACCTAAGACTGAAGATGAAGACAAACAGCTTTCTGGGGAGCAATGTCTGAAAACTTTGCTGAATTGTAGATCTCCAAGTCTGCAGATCGCCACTAGCATTCAACACTTTTGGGTATGTACAGTACCTGGTCCCTCATCACTCACTGTGGTTGCTGCCTTCCAACCCTGCTTTACTACTGTCTTGTAAGTGATGTAGGGGATGACAGGAGGAACCACAGCACATGAACCAAGGACCAGGGAACACTAGGCCACGCACACATGATCAGTTTGGTTAATCAAGCAGTTGGCAAGAACTCATCACCAAATTAAGTCCTACTTTAAAGTACAACTCCAGTCATTCAGTAAGGAGCCAGTCAACTGTCTATTAAAAGTTATAAAGCTTTAGTCTTAAGTGGCCATAGGATGCAAGCACTATAACAGATCTGAATATTGCGAGTGACAATCTGCAGACAATTAGGCAGTCTGTGTGATAACTAAAAGGAGATAATAAGTGTGCTAGAGAATCTGTGTGGAACAAGAAGCCAAGACTGGCCTTTCACTCTATGTTTTCAAATTCTGTGTACTGATAATCAGAGTACCTACAGAAATAGCATACTCACAGAAATCATTGAAATTGCACTTAAAAAATGTCCAAGGTTTCATACTCAGGACACTGAGTTGGAAGACTAAGAGAGCTAACCACTTAGCCATCTTGCTTCCCAAAATCATGCATGTTTGTGAAGGTTCTCATTTACTTTAAGGTATAGCAAGTAGTATAGTTACAAACCAGCTTAAAATGCTGTTTAGGATCTCTACCTTTGTGTTTCCAGACATAGTGGTTGAATTATATCATTAGAACAGGGTGGTTTAACACACCTTGCATCTTGTTTTTGGACAATCAATGTCTGCTTTGACATATTCCATGGTGACTGGGCCTAGGCAACTAAGTTACCCATAGGACTAGAATTAGTAAGGGATATCCCTGAAGATCATTAGAACTGAGGAAGACACTTAAATGAGTGGGGAAACATCTTCAACATTAAAGCTGAATCTAACTACATAGTTACATAGTAGGTTACATAGTAGGTAAGGCCGAGAAAAGACAATAGTCCATCCAGTTTAGCCTGTGTAGGTGCACACGTATCAGTGTCTATAATTATTTCCCATATCCTTGTATGTTGTGTCCTTTGAGATGTACATACAAGAGTCTTTTAAAAATACCCATACTCCCCACAGCCACCACCAATTGTGGAAGAAAGTTCCACATCATTTTTGCCCTGACAGTGAAGAACCCCCTGTGCAGATGTCATAATGTAGAGTATAAGATTTCCTATCATTTGAGCCCAGTCTTGCCACAAAGAATTAATCCAGTTCTGAGCAATCTTCTTTTATTGTTCAGTGAGATAAAACTTTACAGAGAAAAACTTTGTCAAATCCTCCCCCTTGCTGTGAGTGACAGGTGATTTACATATCTCGTGCACTAGCCTAAGACATGCACCCCCACTCCTTTCTTCAGCAGCTCTGCAAGGATTGAGTGTTCCACACCTCAGCATGATTTGGCATGCTGAAGTCATGTGGTAACTTTCCTGTCTTTTCACTGGATGTTAGAGATCATAGCAGAAGTTCAGTGTAAGAAATACACAGGAGAAAATGCATATTGACAAGGGGAGTGTAGAGGTGGGCGGGGAGTCTACTGACATCACGACTCCACCCACTGAGCTCCAGACAACAGACCCACCCACAGAATCTGCAGTTTTTTGGGTCTCATAACAGACAGAGGGGAGACATTTGACAGGTAAAGATACATGCAGGAGGCATGTATATCCTTATAGATAACCCCTATGGCAGTAGTTTAGAAAGGATGACATTGGGTTTACATCCACTTTAAGGTTAAACCGGTTCTCCCCCTTAGTATTTGCAGTCGTTCCTCGTAATTGAGGTCCTCCAATCCCCTTATTAGTTTTGTTGCCCTTCTTTGGACTCTCTCCAGCTCCAGCACATCCCTTCGGAGGACCGGTGACCAGAACTGGACAGAATACTTCAGATGTGGCCTAACCAGGGTTTTATAAAGTGTCAGAATTATAGTTTTACCCCTGCAGTATATCCCCTTTTTTATGCATGCTAATATTCTGCCTGCTCTGACAGCTGCAGCTTGACACTGCATGCTATTGCTCAATCTGTTATCTATTCGCACCCCTAGATCCCTCTCCATCCTTGATTCTCCCAGAAATTCTCCACCTAGTGAATATTTTGGATTTATGTTTTTTGCCCCCAAGTGCATTACTTTACATTTCTCCACATTAAACCTCATTTGCCATTTGTCTGCCCATTCCTTTATTTTATTCAGGTCATTCTGCAAAATTTCTATATCCTGATTGGAGTTTATTGCTCATCTTTGTGTCATCCGTAAAAACTGAGACTGAGCAATTTATCCCATACTCCATATCATGTATGAATAAATTGAATAGAATTAGTCCCAAGACAGAACCCTGTGGTACCCCACTCACCACTCCAGACCAGTCAGAGTACATTTTATTTATCAACACCCTTTGGACCCATCCCTGTAACCAGTTTTTTACCAAAGCACAAACCCTATGGTCCATACCTGCAGATCTCAGATTGTAAATTAAGCATTTATGGGGGACTGTATCAAATGCCTTCTCAAAATCCAGATAAACAACATCCACAGGCCTCCCCGTATCTAGATGGCAGCTCACTTCCTTGTAGAATGTTAGAAGATTAGTCTGGCAGGAATGTCCTTTCGTAAACCCATGCTGATTTCCACTAATGATATTATTTTCTATATTATTTTTCTATATTATTTTCTATCTCTGGATATAGTCCCTAATCATTCCCTCCAATAATTTACTCACTATGGATGTTAGGCTGACTGCCTGTAATTCCCAGGAATATTTCTCTGCCCTTTTTTGTATATTGGTACCACATTGTCTTTTCTCCAATCAGCTGGTACCAATCCTGTCATTATGCTGTCCACTAGGGATGAGCCGAACACCCCCCTGTTCGGTTCGCACCAGAACATGCGAACAGGAAAAAAGTTCGTTCGAACATGCGAACACCGTTAAAGTCTATGGGACACGAACATGAATAATCAAAAGTGCTAATTTTCAAGGCTTATATGCAAGTTATTGTCATAAAAAGTGTTTGGGGACCTGGGTCCTGCCCCAGGGGACATGGATCAATGCAAAAAAAAGTTTTAAAAACGGCCGTTTTTTCAGGAGCAGTGATTTTAATAATGCTTAAAGTCAAACAATAAAAGTGTAATATCCCTTTAAATTTCGTACCTGGGGGGTGTCTATAGTGTGCCTGTAAAGGGGCGCATGTTTCCTGTGTTTAGAACAGTCTGACAGCAAAATGACATTTTGAAGGAAAAAACGCATTTAAAACTACCCGCGGCTATTGCATTGCCGACAATACACATAGAAGTTCATTGATAAAAACGGCATGGGAATTCCCCAAAGGGGAACCCCGAACCAAAATTAAAAAAAAAAAATGACGTGGGGGTCCCCCTAAATTCCATACCAGGCCCTTCAGGTCTGGTATGGATATTAAGGGGAACCCCGGCCAAAATTTAAAAAAAAAAATGACGTGGGGTTCCCCCCTAAATTCCATACCAGACCCTTCAGGTCTGGTATGGATTTTAAGGGGAACCCCGCGCCAAAAAAAAAAAAAAAAAAACGGCGTGGGGTCCCCCCAAAAATCCATACCAGACCCTTATCCGAGCACGCAACCTGGCAGGCCGCAGGAAAAGAGGGGGGGACAAGAGTGCGGCCCCCCCTCCCTCCTGAACCGTACCAGGCCACATGCCCTCAACATTGGGAGGGTGCTTTGGGGTAGCCCCCCAAAACACCTTGTCCCCATGTTGATGAGGACAAGGGCCTCATCCCCACAACCCTGGCCGGTGGTTGTGGGGGTCTGCGGGCGGGGGGCTTATCGGAATCTGGAAGCCCCCTTTAACAAGGTGACCCCCAGATCCCGGCCCCCCCCCTGTGTGAAATGGTAAGGGGGTACCCCTACCATTTCACGAAAAAAGTGTCAAAAATGTTAAAAATGACAAGAGACAGTTTTTGACAATCCCTTTATTTAAATGCTTCTTCTTTCTTCTATCTTCCTTCATCTTCTGGTTCTTCTGGCTCTTCTGGTTCTTCTGGTTCTTCCTCCGGCGTTCTCGTCCAGCATCTCCTCCGCGGCGTCTTCTGTCTTCTTCTCCTCGGGCCGCTCCGCACCCATGGCATGGGGGGGAGGCTCCCGCTCTTCTCTTCTTCTCTTCTTCTTTTCTTCTTTTCTTCTTTTCTTCTCTTCTTCTTCATTTTCTTCTCCGGGCCGCTCCGCAATCCATGCTGGCATGGAGGGAGGCTCCCGCTGTGTGACGGCGCTCCTCGTCTGACAGTTCTTAAATAACGGGGGGGGCGGGGCCACCCGGTGACCCCGCCCCCCTCTGACGCACGGTGACTTGACGGGACTTCCCTGTGACGTCACGGGGAATGCCACAGGGAAGTCCCGTCAAGTCACCGTGCGTCAGAGGGGGGCGGGGTCACCGGGTGGCCCCCCCCCCCGTTATTTAAGAACTGTCAGACGAGGAGCGCCGTCACACAGCGGGAGCCTCCCTCCATGCCAGCATGGATTGCGGAGCGGCCCGGAGAAGAAAATGAAGAAGAAGAGAAGAAAAGAAGAAAAGAAGAAAAGAAGAAGAGAAGAAGAGAAGAGCGGGAGCCTCCCCCCCATGCCATGGGTGCGGAGCGGCCCGAGGAGAAGAAGACAGAAGACGCCGCGGAGGAGATACTGGACGAGAACGCCGGAGGAAGAACCAGAAGAACCAGAAGAGCCAGAAGAACCAGAAGATGAAGGAAGATAGAAGAAAGAAGAAGCATTTAAATAAAGGAATTGTCAAAAACTGTCTCTTGTCATTTTTAACATTTTTGACACTTTTTTCGTGAAATGGTAGGGGTACTTATGTACCCCCTTACCATTTCACACAGGGGGGGGGCCGGGATCTGGGGGTCACCTTGTTAAAGGGGGCTTCCAGATTCCGATAAGCCCCCTGCCCGCAGACCCCCACAACCACCGGCCAGGGTTGTGGGGATGAGGCCCTTGTCCTCATCAACATGGGGACAAGGTGTTTTGGGGGGCTACCCCAAAGCACCCTCCCAATGTTGAGGGCATGTGGCCTGGTACGGTTCAGGAGGGAGGGGGGGCCGCACTCTTGTCCCCCCCTCTTTTCCTGCGGCCTGCCAGGTTGCGTGCTCGGATAAGGGTCTGGTATGGATTTTTGGGGGGACCCCACGCCGTTTTTTTTTTTTTTTTTGGCGCGGGGTTCCCCTTAAAATCCATACCAGACCTGAAGGGTCTGGTATGGAATTTAGGGGGAACCCCACGTCATTTTTTTTTTTTAATTTTGGTCGGGGTTCCCCTTAATATCCATACCAGACCTGAAGGGCCTGGTATGGAATTTAGGGGGACCCCCACGTCATTTTTTTTTTTTAATTTTGGTTCGGGGTTCCCCTTTGGGGAATTCCCATGCCGTTTTTATCAATGAACTTCTATGTGTATTGTCGGCAATGCAATAGCCGCGGGTAGTTTTAAATGAGTTTTTTCCTTCAAAATGTCATTTTGCTGTCAGACTGTTCTAAACACAGGAAACATGCGCCCCTTTACAGGCACACTATAGACACCCCCCAGGTACGAAATTTAAAGGGATATTACACTTTTATTGATTGACTTTAAGTATTATTAAAATCACTGCTCCTGAAAAAACGGCCGTTGTTAAAACTTTTTTTTGCATTGATCCATGTCCCCTGGGGCAGGACCCAGGTCCCTAAACACTTTTTATGACAATAACTTGCATATTAGCCTTTAAAATTAGCACTTTTGATTTCTCCCATAGACTTTTAAAGGGTGTTCCGCGGCATTCGAATTTGCCGCGAACACCCCAAATTGTTCGCTGTTCGGTGAACTTGCGAACAGCCAATGTTCGAGTCGAACATGAGTTCGACTCGAACTCGAAGCTCATCCCTACTGTCCACAAAGATCAGGAATAATAGCCTGGCTATAACTTGATTGAGTTCTCTGAGGACTCTCGGGTGTAAGCCATCTGGTCCTGGTGACTAATTTGTGTTAAGTTTATTAAGTCTTTCCTTAACTCCGGCCCCTGTTAGCCACGAGGGTATGTCATGTGTTGTGTCACTAACACTACAGTCGTTGTCGGTAAACCCTTCTTTTTCCTGAGTAAAAACTGTGGAGAAGAAGGCATTTAGTACAAGTGCCTTCTTTGTGTCATCTGTAGCCATCCTCTAATCCTCATCTTTTATGTGTGTAATGTGCTCCAATTTTGTCTTTTTACTGTTAATACTGTATTTCTAAAAAATGTATTTGGGTTTCTTTTACACTTTTCCGCTATGTGTTTCACGTAATCTTTTTTAGCCTCGCTGATTGCGATTTTACATTTCTTATTGCTTTCCTTGTAGTGCCGGAATGCTGATGATGACCCATTCCCTTTATATTTTTTAAAGGCCATATTTTTCTCCTTGATGAGACTATTCACATTACGGTTTAGCCACCCAGGTTTAATTTTCGCTCTTCTATATTTATTGCCCATTGGAATGCACTGTTTGATACCTTTATTTAATATGTTTCTAAAACATTCCCATTTCTCTTCTGTGTTCAATGTTCCCAGGATTTGGTCCCAATTTGTGTCATGTGGCAATGACTGCAGTTCAGAAAATTGGCTTATTTGAAATTTAGTGTTTTTGTACTACCCTTATGCCTCCTTTTTCTGTGATTTATGCTAAACGCGATCATCCTGTGATCGCTAGATCCCAAGTTATTGCTTATTCCCACATCTGAGAACAGACTTGGATCGTTCGTAATTAATAGATCTAACATTCTTTCTAGTCGGGGAATCCACCAATTGGGACATGAAGTTGTCCTGTAAAACATTCATGAACTACTACTTGCCCCCACAATCACATAAGAATATGTTAAAAGAATAGGACAAAGCCGTGTTTATATTTACTACTCTTTGAAAGTAGAATCATTTGATTAATTATTCTGTTTATGGTAAAACCATAAAGCATCAAGCAAAAGTAACTATTCCTTGATTAAAAATAGTCCAACAGATAATGTATTTGGATGATTTGGATGATTTAAATGGCAATCAGATTACAATACTATAACGGAGATTACTTTAAATGCAATCCAAGAAGCAGGTGTTTTTTTCTGAGCCCTTATTTATTCAAGGCTGTCTGCAGCTTCCGTTTAAGTCGGAGTCTACAATAGCCCTGTCATGAAAACTATCATTAGCCACATAAACAGCAAGCCAAAAAAATTACACAATTAGAATTAGTGCTCTTAGTATTCCATACATTTCCTTAATAAGACCATTCTTGAGAGACAGTTTGTTAAGTGCTTGGCTGTTAAACAAAATTGTGTTTTATCTGAGAATATTTTAGAAATAAAAGAGTTTTGTTTCTGGCAAACATCCCAGGAAACATTTATGCGGGAAGCTGCTTTTTTCAAGACTCATTGCACATCGTATCTATAAAACACTCTGCATAAAATGAAAATAAAATCTAAACTCTAAAAAAAGATTGGAAATGCAAAAGCCTCTTTGTATACATGCCAGGAGAAAACTTCCATTGTTACAAAAAGATAAAATATATTTATTACAGCAGAATGTATTTCACTGCATGTTTCAGCGATTCTCTCAAACGGAAAGTTTTTGTAAGTTTTATCTATTTCCTACTGTTAAATTTGTGTTGTTAATGTACATTTTGAGAAAGTATTTTTACTCCATTTTAATTTTTATATAAGCGTTTTATATTAAATCTTTCTTGTACATCCTTGCCATTCTTAATCACTTTACTTTAAACACTCTTGCTCAAAAAAACAGAAAAATATAACTTCTAAGTGATTTATAATTATATATATATATATATATATATATATATATATATATATATATATATATATATATATATACACACACACATACATACACACTTCTGTTACCAGTCTTTAAATAAATACATATATACACAGAGAAGCTCTGGGTAACAATAGTAAACTATTAAGCATTTATAAATGGATAGAAAACTGTCTAAAAGAGCATATTTAGAAAGTAGTGGTTAATCATACTCTGCATGGTCTAAGGTTATTAGTGGTGTACCCAGGGGCGGACTGACCATTCTGGCACTCGGGCACTGCCCAATGGCCCCATGCCACTAAGGGGCCCCATCAGGGTTGCCAGCCTCATTAAAACCAGGGACAGTATGTAAAAATTTGTTTTTTTTTTTAAATCCCAAGATTATAGCTGCCCCGCATCTCCTGTACCTTTTCAGTGTGTGTATGTGTATTCTGTGTGTGTATATTGTGTGTCTGTGTGTGTATACTGTATGTGTGTGTGTGTGTGTGTATACTGTGTGGCCCCATAATCTCCTATTGCCTGGGGGCCCCATAATCTCCTATTGCCTGGCGGCCCCATGAGTTGTCAGTCCGCCCCTGGGTGTACCCCAATGTTCAGTGTTGGGACACTTACTTTAATATATTTAAAAATTATATGGAGTCTGGCATTAAAAGCACCATTTCAGTTTACAGATGATACCAAGCTATGCAATGGAATTACGTCCTCACAGGATGTCTCCAACTTACAAACCGACTTCACTGCGCTGTTGGGGAACTATTTGTAAATGAGGTTTAATGTTGATAAATGTAAAGTTATGCACTTGGGGCTAAAACAATGCATGCATCATATATAGGAGGAGTACAACTGGGGGAATCAATGGTGGAGAAGGATCTGGGTGCCCTGGTTGATCATAGGCTTAAAGCAGTTGTAAAGGCAGAAGGTTTTGTACCTTAATGCATTTTCTGCATTAAGGTAAAAAAACATTTTGCAAGTAACTCCTCCCCTACCCCCCCTATACTTACCAGAGCCCGATCTTGATCCAACGATGTGCACAAGAGCGGCAGCTCTCTCAGCTCTCTGCCTCCTCATTGGCTCAAAGTGTTAGCTTCCACTGCTGTCAATCAAAGCCAGTGAAGGGGGGAGATGGGTCCAAGCCCTGTTCAGTGTGTCAACGGACACACGGGGGGGGCTCAGGAGTGACCAAGAGCAGCTTGCTACAGAGGAACTTGGCTGGGGGGAGGAACCAGAGCACCGGAGAGGGACCCAAGAAGAAGAGGATCAAGGCTGCTCTGTGAAAAACCATTGCACAGCACAAGTAAGTATAACATGTTTGTTATTTTAATTAAAAAAAAATTGAGCATTTTTAATCACTTTAATAATAGAATGCAATGTCAAGCTGTGATTTACAAAGTGAGCAAAATCCTTTCTTGTAGTAAAAGAGGTATGTACTGCAGAAAGAGAGAAAGAGAGAGAGAGAGATCATTTTGTCCCTGTACAATTTATTAGTAAGACCTCATCTAGAACATGCAGTTCAGTTTTGGGCACCAGTTCACAAAAAGGATATTGGAAAACTGGAGAAAGTGCGGAGAAGGACAACTGAAGTGATAAGAGGCATGGAAGAACTCAGCTATGAGGAAATATTAGCTGAACTGAATTTATTCTCTCTTGAAAAGAGGAGATTAAGGGGGGTATGATCAACATGTATAAATACATAAGTACGGTAGTTCACATCATGAACTTGGTGTAGAGTTATCCACTTTCAGGTCAAAGGGGCACTCTACGTTTGGAAAAGTGAGTAGCTTGACTATATTGCAGCCCAACAGATTTGTTCGGGATTGAACTTAGCTCTCTCTGCCCACAAAGTAAATAATGTCCTGGTAGAATGGGCCATAGGGGAAAACGAACATGTCTTGTCTGATCATGTATTGTTTAATCTAGCAAGCAATCAAATTCTTGGAGGCTTGGCATCCTTTCCTACAGCCTACAGAGTGTATCATGAAAACAGCCTCTATCTTTTACCTTTTAGTTTACTCTACATAGTTTAACACACACCCTAACAACAAGAAGATTGCATTTTTCCAAACTTCTGTTGGAAGGATGAGGGCAGAAAGAAGGCAAAACTATATCTTGAGAACGATGAAAGCTAGGGATACCTTTGGTTGAAACCCAGGATTCGGTCTTAAATTTACCTGTCATCAAAAATGGGGAAAATCACTAAATGGTCCTGGTCTCAATCTAAAAAGGGCTTTAAAGAATCTTGCTATAAGAGGATCTGTGACACTTGTACTTTTAGAGTGCTAATGGCAAGATCCTGATCTGCTCCATCCTGTAGAAAATCTAACATGGAGGGAAAACTGTCAATACTTCCTTGTCCTAACACCAGGAAGAGAAGACCTTCCATATTTTACCTTTTTTTCTTGCTAGAAAGGAGGTTGCTGATTACCTTTTTTTTTAACAACCCCTTGCTTTTCAAGATACTTTCTTCAGATACTAAGCTGCAAAATTCAGGGTTTACACCTTCAGGAAATGATTGGCCCCCTGAACAGGAAGATCCTGAATGGTCAAGATTCCTTCCACCGGACACAAAAGATTGGCGTACCAGGTGTCAGAAACCATGAACCAGACCGAGACAGAAGTACAGTAAAATCACACTTGTTTATTAATAAAAATAAAAAGTTAAATAAGTAAGTGTAGTCAAAGTATAGCCAGAGTCCAGTAACCAGATCGGGTAGTCAGCCAAGCCAGAGTTCAGTAACCAGATCGGGTAATCAGCCAGGCCAGACGTCAGGGATCCAAGCAGAGGAACAGCAAGCAGGATAAGGAGCCAGAAGGGATGTCAGCAAAGCCAGTCTTTAACCACTTGACATCCGCGCTATGGCCGAATGACGGCCACATCGCGGACCTGAATTCCCGGGAGGCCGTCATATGATGGCCTCCCCTGTGCATGCGCCTGCAGGGCGCATGCCGAGCGTGCTGTGATCACAAGTCACTGAGACTCGGCTGATCACCGAGTCACTGAGACTCGGCTGATCACCGATCCAATTACCGATCCCGGCCCCTTACCATGTGATCAGCTGTCACCCAATGACAGCTGATCACATGATGTAAACAAAAGATTGGTAATCTTTTTTGTTTTCTACTCACGCTGATAGCGTGAGTAGAAAAAAAAGCCGATCACCGGCTCAGATGCGAGGGACAAAGGTCCCGAAGTGGAAGAGGCACATCTGCCTCATCTGTGCTTCCTAACAGTGCCACCTAACAGTGCCCACAAGTGCTACCTAACAGTGCCCACAAGTGCCACCTGTCAATGCCCACAAGTGCCACCTATCAATGCCCACCAGTAGTGCCAATCAGTGCCACCTAGCAGTGCTGCCTATCAGTGTACATCAATGAAGGAGAAAAATTACCTGTTTTAAATTTTTTATAACAATTTTATAACAATTTTTTACAACAATTTTTATAACATGACCGTGCAATTGTCATTCAAAGTGCGTCAGCGCTGAAAGCTGAAAATTGGTCTGGATAGGAGGGGGGTTTAAGTGCCCAGTAAGCAAGTGGTTAAACAGGAATGCAGGAGATGGTTTCTTGTGATGTGACCAAGGAGAAGGCAGGAATGAAGTGAGCTGGAGATCTTTAAGTAGGCAGGACTGATGAGCAAATCCACAACAGCTGGTTAACTGTGGAGAGAGATGAGAGCTGGCAATTAGTTGACAGCTGAGAGGCCAGCTCAGAGAAGGAAGGGCTGAGCCAGCCCTGACACCAGGGCATCTTGGGCCAATGCGCAGCCACCAGAATTAGCATAGTGTTCTCTTGTTCAAATTTCCTCAGACATAGAGGAATGAGTCTAAAAGGTGAGAATGTAACATAGTCAAAAAGGCCAAGGGTGAGCAACAGCATCTATACAGAATGTTGCACTATCCCTGCTGAGAGAAAAGAAGATTGGGACCCTGGCATTGGACTTGTTGGCCAGAAGAACCCTTTGAGATGAACTGCTGACAGACAGCCCAAGCAAAGATGCTGCTTGCTAGGAAATGTAATGTTTGGCTGTGAGTGCCTCCCTGCTTAATTAGGTAGGCTACTGTCGACACGTTGTCTGACAATATCTGAAGGTAATGTCCTTTTAGATCTTGCCCAAAAACCTGAAGAGCTTCACATAAAGCTCTCAACACCCTCCAACTGGAAGACTTTTTGGAGTCTGTCTTGGATAAGAAACTGTGCGCTACCCTCAGCATTAGATGTGTGCCCCAACCTGTCAGGGCTTCCTTCTCAGAGCTCTGTGCTCAGCTTTCGGTTAATTGCCACAGTGACTCACCTGGTCTTCATTTTCTGCTCGTCAGCTAGAGCTGCTGGTTATATAAACTCCTTGGATCAGATCTTCTGTGCCTTTGCCTTGGTCAACATATCTGGACTCTCTCTGCTGTGTTTTCCTGTGAAAGACTTCTGCTTGACTTCCCTTTTGGTTCCTGATCCTGTTTACTGCACCCAACTTCACTGATCTCTGGACTCCTGTTTCTCTGGCTTGTTTTGACTACGTTTGCTCTGTTGTTACCATTTTATTAACCACTTAAGGACCACTTAAATTATCATTTAAAAAAAGAATTAAAAAAAAATGGCCTTTTAAGAGCTATGGGCGGAAGTGACGTTTTAATGTCGCTTCCGCCCTGCAATGTCATGGAGACAGGTGGGGGCCATCTTCCCCTTACTCGTCTCAATGCCCAGCCAGCAGAAGAACCCGATCACCTCCGCCGCTGCCGACGGCTCCGGTAAACAGTGGAGGGCACCGGAACGAGGCAGGAGATGGGGCACCTCTCCTGCCGCCGATAAAAGTGATCTTGTGGTGAATCCGCTGCAGGGACCACTTTTATCTTGAAGCGGACCGCAGGCCAAGAGGATACCAGGGTTATGGCAGCTAGCTGCTGCCATAACGATATCCTCCTTCAAAATAAGGACATATTTCGGCATGAGGCAGTCCGGAAGTGGTTAAATAGTGTTATTTTTACTGCACTTTTGTCTCAGTCTGAATCATGGTTCCTGATACAACCCCAGGCGCTTGGATCCATTGATAGCCTCAGAGAGACTGGAAATGACCAAAGGAGACTGTAGGACAGGTTCTCCCTGTCTCTCCACCACCAAAGAGATCTTTTCGCCCTCTGTAGCACAGAAATTTCCCTGTCCAAGGAATTCTGATCACTGTCCCAGTCCTTGAGAATGCATAACTGCAGAACCCTGAGGTAGGCGTTCACCCACTGAACAGCCAGAATGGAGGGACATAGTCATTCAAATGAAGATGGGAAAGTTGCAATGGAGCACTGCTGAGGCGGTCATGTCAACATAAATTTTTGGAGAAGCTGAGTCTACCACATATCCTAGAAAAATGATTCTCTGACAATGACATAAATTAGATTTTTCCCAATTTACAACCCACTATAGGTTCTGCAAAAAAAATGGCTATGAACAGATCTATTTGAGTTGCTCATCATGGGATGCAAACAAGAGAAGATCATCCAGATATTGGATCATGGATATTCTATGCCACTACTTTTGCAAAAATCCTGGGAGCAGAAGATAGCCCGAATGACAGAATCCTGAACTGTAATGCCCCGTACACACGGTCGGACTTTGTTTGGACATTCCGACAACAAAATCCATGGATTTTTCCGACGGATGTTGGCTCAAACTTGTCTTGCATACACACGGTCACACAAAGTTGTCGGAAAATCCAATCGTTTTAAACGCGGTGATGTAAAACATCCGTCGGGACTATAAACGGGGCAGTGGCCAATAGCTTTCATCTCTTTATTTATTCTGAGCATGCGTGGCACTTTGTCCGTCGGATTTGTGTACACACGATCGGAATTTCCGACAACGGATTTTGTTGTCAGAAAATTTTATCTCCTGCTCTCCAACTTTGTGTGTCGGAAAATCCGATGGAAAATGTCCGATGGAGCCCACACACGGTCGGAATTTCCGACAACACGCTCCGATCGGACATTTTCGTGTGTACGGGGCATAAGTGTGCTACTTTCCCCTTCCACAGGATCACCAACAGCAGAAAGTGTAGGGAAATTGGGTGGATGGAAATGTTCAAGTATGTTTAAAATCAAGCATTGCAATAAAACAATCCAGAAGAAGAATTGTTCTTGCAGAGCAGATGGTTTTGATACATTTTTTTTGTATTCTCTGGATTTGCTCAAGGGTCTCAGATTCAGAATGAGATAAAATTATCCAGATGGTTCCTGAACCACAAAAATGTTAAAGGCGAAATCCAGATTAATTTCTACTGATGGTATTGGTATTAATACCCTTTGATCAGCTAGTTCTTCTAACAGGGATAATAGCACCAAGGCCTTCACAAGGTCGTTTGGTAGAGATGTGAGAAAAAAACCTTGAAGGAGACCAGTCCAAAACTCTAGGTGTTAGACTTTAGCTATGAGCCTTTGTATGTACAAGATTTGGGGTAAGATTTAGCCACTGTGGTAGAAAGAGCCACAATTTTCTTCCTACCGGGACCTACAAATCACTGGGGCTTTCTTGATTCTGCACAAGAGGTGAAAAGCATTCTTACTTTTGGCTTGATTTTACCCTCTCTTTTTTTTATAAGTGATCCTTGCAATTGATTTTTTGACCACGAAAAAAATGTTTCGCTGGCACTTTCTTCTTCTTGATTGAAAAGGCATTTTTCTTGTCCACTGTGTGGTCTAACACTGTTTACATGTCAGGTCCAAACAGCAAGTCTTCAGCTATTAGGATGCCAGAAATGTGAATCTTAGTTGCCAGATCTCTTGGCCAGGACTTTAACCATAAAGCCCTGCAGGAGACAGTAATCAGTGCCACCACTTTGGCTGAAAGCTTAACTGATTCAACAGAGGTGTCTGTCATAAACCCTCCTGCTTTAAATAAAATAGGAAAAGACTTCTGGATTTGTTGTCTGGGGGTACCCATCTCCAGAGAGACTGCCGAACCCCCTGAGTACATCATCTACAATGAAGCACATATGGCAAGGCCAGATGTGACGTCACGCACACTCACTGAAAATCTGTGTTTCTCTGATTTATTATGCTTTTTGGATGATTACTCTTATATGTGGTACTGCTTCTATTTACATGTGAGTGCACGCTTTTATTTTAATAAAGCGGATTTCATTCTTAACTACTATACTATGGGCAATGTTTTTTTATCCTGTGTCTTTGTGAGTATGTTTTCTTATTGAAGAGCTGAATGAGTCTTTTCCTGGGCTAATAGGTACATACCCATCAGCGCTAATGACGAGGGTCATTTTATTCTGGTAAGTGGACTGGGTGATCCATGTGTATATTGTGATAACGTCCCTTGAAGTAGAGTTTTCCTGCACTTGGCCCTGCATGTTTAGCACTCAGATTGCACCAATGAAAATTAGATGCTGATTGATTTATGTATGGGCTATTTCACTGCGACCATTCAGATTACACTAGATGAATATAATATTCCTGTGCTACCTAACCTAAAATGATTGGGTGCTTAGTTGCAGCAAACACTAGCTAAAAATGTATACGTAATAAAATCAATAAATTGTGCTGCACTCTAAGTGATGTAAACAATTGTATAAGTGTTCAGTGACTAATATACAGTGCAAAGGATTGTATAATAAACCTAAAAAAATATTTCAGCAAAGCACAGTGTGAACAATGTAAATAACTTTTTAGGACAGCACCGTTCCAGTTGTCACTCCTTTCATTTTTCATTATTTGCATTTGTATTGCACTTTGGAAGTCTACACTTATATTTTAGTACTTAGCACTTTAGAACATACGTTGTTCACACTGTGCTTTGCTGAAATATTTTTTTAAGTTTATTATACAATCCTTTGCACTGTATATTAGTCACTGAACACTTATACAATTGTTTACATCTCTTAGAGCGCAGCACCATTTATTGATTTTATTACATTCAGATTACACATAATTGTTTTTGCACAGGAGAATGTGTATTAATGGGCATTGGGCACAGATGTTGTGTATGGGCATATGCAAGGGACATTTCTTTTTAGCAGCTGATTGTGGCAAATTTTTAGGTGGAGCCTTAGCCTGAAAAATATAGGAGATTGTCAGGGATGTGCTGGCCATAATGCAGCCGAAGCTCCTAGGCAGAGGCAGATACGCATGCGCAGACGTGCAGCTGCAGGTCTTGCCGGGCAAAGGCTAACACATATGCGCATGCACGCACACGTTAGCCATTAATGCTGGCGCCAAATGGCCTATATAAGGGCAGCAGCTGCACTAGTGCATTGCTGTCTGATCTGCAGCTTTACCCCGTATACCTGTTCCTGTGATCTCTGCTTGATTCCTGTGTTTGACCCAGCTTATCCTGACCATGCTTGCTCTCTCCTCCTATCCTGACCTCGGCTTGCCTTAAAGACTTTGTTATATCTTCCATCTACCTGATATCCTGTTGCCAACCTCTGCACCTTGACTATTCTCTGCCTGCTGTTTATGCTTATACCTGATCCTCTGCTGCTAACCTGGCTTGTCTGACTATGCATCAGTTATCCGTCTGTCCTGTTCTGCATAGTGCCTGTGACGCTGGTCCTACATCTGCTCTGTGCCTGCATCTGCTGCTCCTGTTGCCATCCGCTGCTTCAGCCATCCAGCCCAGCTTAGGTGACACACCTGCCAAACACTTCTGCAACCAACGGAAGATCCTGCAGGCACTCTTACCTCACCGCTCTCTCACGGCCACTGTCGAGAGGTCTCCCTCTACACGTCAGGCTCTGCTACAAGGTAAGTGACAGAGATGAGAACATTTCAGCCACTACTCCCTGGTTGGTAACACCCAGGTGCACAAATGCACCAACAGGGAACAATACATAGTCCTAGAGTCCAACAGGATGGGGAGGGGGACTCGGGGGTGAGAAAAACCAACAATCCTTCTCTCTAAGACAGGTAATCAGTGTACACCCATGAAATCATGCTTACCTGTGCTGGGCTGTTGCCATTGGGGCCTGCTTCTACCACCACTGCCACCTCTGGATTAATTTTGCAGAGGGCTCAGCAAGATGCAACTGGATCCAAAAGTCTAATATTTTGAAGGAAGAGCTGGTACCCTTTTAAAATAATCTGCCTGCTCTCTGGCATCCTCACTCCATGCAGGACCCAAAACCAGAAATGGCCCAGCAGAAGCCCGCCCCTTCCTCCTGTGATCGGAACTCCAAGGTCTAATGCCATTCTCAGGCCCCACCCCTACTGGAAATGACACCCATCACTGCCATTCACAGGGCTGAAGGATAGGGGAGCTGAGCCCTGAAACATCCTGGATCCCCATGGATCTTGAAGGAGGGGCCCCAGACCTAAAGCTTGACCTATTTTGCTAAACCAGGGGCTGGGTGAGATAAACATCCTACCAGAAGGAGGTAAGAGCAGAGACAAAATGCCACCCCCCCTCCAACCAGAGTTCCATTGTAAAGATGTTTCCCTCTGGTGGAGGAAAATAAACATTGATGGACTAGGATGGAGGGTAGCCCTTTAAAGTGTTTCCTATTGTGTTTCCTGCCGCTAGGGGTGAATTCATGCTCTCTCCTGTGCTGTCAGGGATGGGTGACTAGGGACAAACGACTAGAGCTGGGAACTAGAAGGGTGATCTTCTCAAAGCAACATACGCACAAGAGCAATATGTGTATTGACATTATTGCCTGTATAGTGGCAAAATGTTTTGAGGACCATAATGCGACAAGTTAACACAATAAAAACATCTGTCAATATTATACTGTGCGCCTTAAAAAAAATGCTCCATTTTAATGCAATACACTACTGCTCTACCCAGGATATGGTCATAAACTGACCATTCGTTTTTCAGAGTAAACCTTAAAAGCTGTAAATTCCTAATTTTCCCTAAAAGAGTAATAAAATCCAGGCGCAAAGTGGTGAAATAACACAAGTCTGATCTAGTTTCATTTTCTATAGCATATACAAACCTTAATTGTTAGCCCTAGCAAGACATATTTAATTTGGCTGTCAGTTCCTTTAATGAAGCCAAAGTTAAATCATGGATTCAGGAAAACATTAGCTTTTTACTATAGCTGAAATAGGGAGTGTATTAAAACAAATTTATTTTCACATAATTTGTGTGAATTACAAGTATATTCAAGCATTGAGTGTAGTATGTAATGTGAAACATTAACATCCTAATGCCAATCATAGGTGTGAGCAGCCTATTGCATTAGGGTGTGCACCCTTAAGCTCAAACACACATGCGTGTGCCGGTGTCTACATATATATGACCCCGGCATATTGATCTCCGTGCTGGCACAGTGAAAGAGAAGAGCATAAACACTTCTCTTATGGCAGAGCTGGTAAGAGGGAGATCTTTCTCCTGTTTCTGTTGCTACACAGAGCGATAAAACTAATGTGCATGGGGTGATTAGGGTGTGCCTAGGCACACCCTGTGCGCACGCCTATGATGCCAATCTTAATGTCATCGGAGTACTGAAAGTTCAGTGAATGAGGTTCAGTTGAGAAAGCATTTGAACACAGGCTGGCTCATGTAAACGTTCAGGCAAAAGTACATAGATAGATATAGAGCAGCATCCTTCATCTGTTTAGAATAGTTTCCTGAACAAAAAAACATCCAGCAATTTGAAACAAAAAAAAAAGCTAACTTATGTAGTATGCATCTGCACACAGGACTTTGCACTAAAAAGCAGAGCGGAGAGCGGTGACTCACAGCCACCGTTCTCCACTCCGAGCAGACAGAGAACTGAATGATCAGCGGTCATGTGATCACCCAGTTCTCGGAGTTGGGGCCAACTTGGGATAGCTGTAGCATCACACCCATGCTGAAGCATGGAGGTGAATATAAATTTTTAACTTTTATTCCAAATTGTACACTTCTCTTTTTTTTTTATCAAAACGTATTTATTTGTTGTTGCATAAAGTGACTGTACAATTGCGCATAGTTATTTTCATATCAGGTGTTCAAAACTATTCATCAGCACACGGATTAAGCATCAATAAGTCACATCATATAGATTAACATTCACAATGACATAGCAATTAGAAGAAAATTAGCACTTGAAGCAACTTCTATAGCGTCAGTAGGAAGCTTTTTTTCTTTTTTTTTTTTTTTTTTTTTTTAACTAAAAAAAAAAAAAAAAAATCATAAACAAAGTACTTAACAAAACAAAGTTAGAACATACAATAGTATTCTTTTCTCTCCTTCAACATATCCTCACTTACGATTCCTAGTGGGCTAAAGTCTCAATAACCTATCCATCACTAACTGTGGTGGGGCAAAGCTAGGGTTATCTAACCAAGGCTACCAGATAAGGTTAAATTTGGACACAGCATTTCTATGCCAATAGGCCAGTTATCCCACTGAGATGAAGGAAATTAGAAGCCATCCAATAACGAGCTATGAGTTTTCTAGCCAGGTACAGTATTCTAGTAATCATAATAAACATCCCCTTCTGATACATTTCCTCATCAATTGCACCTAATAATCACACTAATAGAGTCAGAGGTACTGGTACCTGGGCTAGATGAGATACACGCGTACACTTCACCTTGAATACTAAAAGCTCAAAATCTTGCTTTAGCCCAGTTGTGACAGGGTCTCTTTAAAAAAAAAAAAAAAAAAAAGCATTAATTTGTCTTTAGTACACTGAAATAAAACCTGAACATGGATTGATAAATAATATATGCCTAGCATCATGAGAAGAATGTAGAAGAGCTAGGATTAAAAACTTTTATGTCTGTAGCAAATCAGGAGAAAATTGAGATTGTCGTTACAGGCTGTTTACAAGCTCAGCATAACTGGATATTCCACTTTCTTCTGGACTTTGAAAGTGTTAGAATCTTTCAAAATTGCTGTTGGTAACTTTCATACATCTCTTACCCCCATAAATTAAAACCGTCCTATGTTTCCAGTCACAATTCAATTACCAAGGAAGACAATATGCAGCCTAGATCAATAGACTATTACACTAGCAATGTGCAGGGTAATTTCAATTTAGGTTCATTCTCTGAAATATGTGATTGAATTTGTTGGCCTGCCAAAATTATTTGAGATAAAATATAAAATGCTGTACATCACCATTTCATCTGAAGAGTTTGTTTTTATAGTTACTGATTTACTTTTGTGTTTGATCGGTCGCGTGGGAGCATCAACTAATAAGATCAGCCTCGACAAACCATTGTTTTATACGTAGTATTAAAAAAATGAAAGTTCCCATTTTGCGTCCCTATAACAATTTGAAAGGCAGTCAGGTAACTTTACTTTTAACACCAATTCAATAAAGCAAATACATCTTAATTTCAGAGAGTTGACACATTATTAATTAAGGATATGTATACCCCATAGACACACAGAACAAGCTGATATAGCTTGCTAGCCAAAAAAGATTGAAAAGTATTTGGATGAGAAAAGTAGTGCCAAGGTAATATTAACTGACAAAATTATTTGATCATAGATGTTGGCAAAGGATGACCAAGGGATGTAACTGCCTCTGAGCATACAAGCCTGGGCAGAGTCTGGGCCCAATATGTGCTAAGGAGGAAAACTTAACAGAAATATTTAACCTTACGCCTGCATTTGGGTGGGTTTTTTTAGGGCCCGTTGTGAACAGACATCAGAAGGTCCCAAAGCACTGCTACTTGTCAGGTGGCTTCCATTGGGCATAAAAGTATCTTAAGGAAGAGTGTCTATTTAAATTTTGTATTTGCCAATCAGCCTGAGGTGGATTGACTATTCAGCTTTTTGGGGCTCTCCTGGGCAATGGTTATTATTTGCTTCTGCTTGCTGCTGGGTACTGTCCCTGGCAATACTGTAAGAGGCAGGCTGCAGCTGTGGAAATTTGTGCGGGTCCCACGATGGCACCACCCGTACAGGTGTGAACCTAGCCAGGGCCGTATTAACCATAGGACAGACCCTATGCGGTAGAACACTACTATGTTGACTCAACTTTCCCCACACTATAGGAAGTGGTTGATGAATGAAGTTCGGGGAGTGTCAACAGCTCCGGAAGTTGGTGAACTTGTGATTGGCCAGAGAACCGGGCGAAGATCAGCCAGGCTGGAGAGGAGGGGGTGGACAATATAGTGGGGGGGCACTGATCGGATGGAGCTGAACCCCTGGATCTGTGCACTCTGTGCCATGCTGGTGCCCCAGGCTCTGTGCAGAGAAGGTAGGTCTGCCCTCCAGGGAAGGTGGAAGGAATCACTATTATGGTCGGAAATCTGTCCGTGTATCGTGTGATCAGGATCTGGGATTAGATATCCATATTGGATCGTCCATAGTGAGAGAGCTGAAAATTCTGATTGAGAGCGTGATCACCCCATCCCTGCCTCGAGGATGCAAGGATTGCTCCCCCTCCTGTCCTATCCCTGCTGGATCTGCCCTGCCCCACACTCCACCCCCATATCGTGCACACACTGTCAGTGAAAGTGGTTTCTGTGTGGGAATGTGGAGGCAGCAGATTTAAATGCAGGGCAAGAAGCAGCTGTACCTCCCAGCTGCCTGAGCCTCTGAGAATTATTGGTACTGAGTACTGGCATACAGGAACCCCTGGTGGTGGAACATAGCTGGGTGCAGGGCATAATGGGGGTGTGTGGGAAGTGACTCGGTGCAGGACATGGTGGGGAGGGGGGGGATGTGGTACATGGCAAAGTGTGAGACATGGGGGATGTGGGACATGGAGGAGACCTGATAATTGTGCAAAATAAGCTAGTGACAGCTGATGTCTCATCATTATATACTATTATCCCTCACATTAAGGGCTTGGAGGAACGGAAGCATTACCTGGAATCTGATAACTGTTTGCTTGCCACTCAAAAACAGTTTGTGCTGAGGTTACTTAAATTTGCTATGGAAAACAACTATTTTTATTATGGTGGCGCTTTTTATTTGCAAGGCACTGGCATTCCAGCCTCACCAACTTGTTTATGGTGTGGTGGGAGGAATAGGCTGTTCATAAAAATCCTCCCCCCCATGATTTACCCTATATTGATGATGCCTTCTTTCTTTGGGGTGGGGTGGGGATGTGGATTCCTTGCATGCCGTTATGACATCATTGAACAGCAGTAACTGGGGGATTAGGTTCACCTATGAGTGGAGTAAAGTTGAAATACATTTTTTGGATCTCGTGATTTATAGGAAGGATGACTGAATTAAAAATGTTTTTTTTTTAAAAAAAACAGACCACAACGGTTATCTGTCATTGGAGAGCTGTAGGGATTAAATTCTTACCGTCAGCCTCCCCTTCACCTTACCTTGGCTCAGGGTCCTGGAAGTCCTGCTTATTCAGACATACACACTGGAGTGAAGAGCAGAGACTTGTTTATTGGGTGCAGCTCATCATGTTAAGTATCCAAAAGCAGGTGGGTTGGAACATCCCTGCCCACCAATCAGATACAAATATAATGCATATGCATATTATAAGTGTATTTCAGGTGACAGATTTCCTTTACTATAAGTAGAAGACCTCCTTTATTCAATTAACCAATCAGAGATACACATATTTAGACTCCTTTACGTATTAGTAGCTAGGCAAAACTATAATGTTATTTAGAAGAGTTTATAAAAAACTAAAGAAGTTTCCTCTGTCTAACATACGAGACATTGGTCCAGTACATATCTTCACTGACAAGTTCCTCATTTTAAGTTTCACTTTTACTATATAACTTTCTCAGATATGCTTAGAACAAACAGCTTCCAAACAAAACCTAAAGTAGCACTCTACAGCCTGAAATATTATTCATAATTATATTAAACAATTATTTGACACTTCACTTCCCGTCTTTTGTCTGGCCCATCTTTATAAGTATCTATCTATCTATCTATAGAGATATCTATATCTCAAAATACAAAAACAATAGACACATTAAAATTACCATATCACAAGACCACAATACATAAATTAACCACTTCACTACCCGGCCATTGTCAAATGACATCCACAGATGGGATCTCCCATCCTGGGTGGACGTCATATGACGGCCTGGGCTTCCCAGCTGTCTAGGGGGCGCGCGCGCGCCGCATTGCTCGGGACCCGGTGCGTGTGCCCGGCCGCCGCGATGTCCCCTGGGCACCCACGATTGCCCGTTAACCGAGCCGGACCGTGGATCTGTGTGTGTAAACACACAGATCCATGTCCTGTCAGTTGAGAGGAGACCGATCTGTGTTCCCAGTACGGAGGAACACTGATCGGTCTCCTGCCCTTGTACATCCCCGCCCCCTAAAGTTAGAATCACTCCCTTAGGAAACATAATTAACCCCTTGTGTCCCCCTAGTGGTTAACCCCTTCCCTGCCTGTCACAGTTATACAGTAATCAATGCAATTTTATAGCATTGATCGCTGTATAAATGTGAATGGTCCCAAAAATGTGTCAAAAGTGTCCGATGTGTCCGCCATAATGTCACAGTCATTGAAAAAAAATCGTGATCGCGCTATTACTAGTAAAAAAAAAAAAATATTTTTTTAAAAAAATGGCATAAATCTATCCTGTATTTTGTAGACACTATAATTTTTGCGCAAACCAATCAATATACGCTTATTACGTTTTTCTTTTACCAAAAATATGTAGAAGAATACGTATCGGCCGAAACAGAAGAAAAAATTTGTTTTTAAAAAAAAAAAAGCTGGGATATTTATTATAGCAAAAAGTAAAAAATATTGTGTTTTTTTCAAAATTGTCGCTCTTCTTTTGTTTATAGCGCAAAAAATAAAAAACGCAGAGGTGATCAAATACCACCAAAAGAAAGCTCTATTTGTGGGGAAAAAGGACATCAATTTTGTTTGGGTACAACGTTGCACGACCGCGCAATTGTTGTGTAAAGTGCGACAGCGCTGAAAACTAAAAATTGGTCTGGGAAGGAAGGGGGTGAAAATGCCATGTATTGAACCGGTTAAGGTCATTTAAACCGTTATCTCACCTGTATAGCAAATGTCAATGAAAAAACAAGAACATGACAGTCTTTAGGTTAATAAAATAGTCTTCAGCAAAAATAGAAGCAAACACAAAAAGAGTCTCTATTGTATGGCTTGTAAATATCCATAAAATTTTCCAGATTACACAAAGTACACATTATTTCACTCCTTAAGTTAATTTCCTAAACTTCTAACACACCTCCATTTTTCTGTACCCACTCATGCAGCGAGGAGGTTTACCACCCCATGAAAACTTGCCTCTTGGTAAGGACAGAACTTGACTTCCACAGACAGACTGGAACTGATGCATTTAGGCTAGGTTTGGGTCTTTGGGCTGGTACCTCAGATCTCTCTCTCGTGGTGTTCACTGGAACTCTCAGGCCTTGGGTTGGCATCATGGCTCTTCCTCTAGGCATTCCCAGGAACATTTTCCCAGCAGGAGTCTCCTTTCAACCTTAAAAGGTATGGGTATACTGAAATGATGGTTTGGCAAAGCTTCTGGAGTCATTTCGGGACCTCCTGTGTGGCTTTAAAACAACAAAGATTTCCATGCATAGATGTAGTCATTTCTTCAAGTAGAGCATCCGGATAGAGGCATTAATGGGGGGGTAATTTCTTCATGTGAATGGGGGTGGGGGGTGGGGGGGGTGGATTCTCTCCAGCCAACATGAATAACCACAGAATCACCTAAGTTACTAGATAAAGCCTTTCTTAACTATAGGAGGTGTTAAAAATAATATTCTTTCATTAATTCAAACATAAGTCCATTAGTCCATTAAGCATGCAGAAATAAAATGTTTCCTAGCAACTGTTTTCATTACTAGACATATGCAGATTCATTATTTATTTAACTGAACATCTTTCTCAAAACCCAATAATGCAGCAGGATTGGAACCAGGGGTCCCAGAACAGAACACCTTACTTAAACATATATTCTGACTCACAGAACTTAGTTTCCTAACTTTGCAATATATGACTATCATAAGCAAAATAAAACAGTAATTAATATAAGCAATATTACAAATGAATAAAGAAAACTATCCAAAAAGGTAGTCAACTTTAAGACTGTATTCAAACAAACTTTCCCAGCAAAAACCTTAGCATCTTATTCATGGGCATGTATAGTCAGGTCCATAAATATTGGGACATCAACACAATTCTAATCTTTTTGGCTCTATACACCTTCACAATGGATTTGAAATGAAACCAACAAGATGTAACTGCAGACTTTCAGCTTTAATTTGAGGGTATTTACATCCAAATCAGGTGAACGGTGTAGGAATTACAACAGTTTGTATGCGTGCCTTCCACTTTTTAAGGGACCAAAAGTAATGGGACAGATTAACAATCATCCATCAAACTTTCACTTTTTAATACTTAGTTGCAAATCCTTTGCAGTCAATGACAGCCTGAAGTCTGGAACGCATAGACATCACCAGACGCTGGGTTTCATCCCTGGTGATGCTCTGCCAGGCCTCTACTGCAACTGTCTTCAGTTCCTGCTTGTTCTTGGGGCATTTTCCCTTCAGTTTTGTCTTCAGCAAGTGAAATGCAATGCTCAAATCGGATTCAGGTCAGGTGATTGACTTGGCCATTGCATAATATTCCACTTCTTTCCCTTAAAAGACTCTTTGGTTGCTTTCGCAGTATGCTTCGGGTCATTGTCCATTTGCACTGTGAAGCGTCGTCCAACGAAGTCTGAAGCAGTTCCTTTCCTTCTCCATACTTTTCTCTTCCCATCACTCTGGTACAAGTTGATCTTGGTCTCATCTGTCCATAGGATGTTATTCTAGAACTGTGAAGGCTTTTTTAGATGTTGTTTGGCAAACTCTAATCTGGCCTTCCTGTTTTTGAGTCTCACCAATGGTTTACATCTTGTGGTGAACCCTCTGTAATCACTCTGGTGAAGTCTTCTCTTGATTGTTGACTTTGACACACATACACCTACCTCCTGGAGAGTGTTCTTGATCTGGCCAACTGTTGTGAAGGGTGTTTTCTTCGCCAAGGAAAGAATTCTTCGGTCATCCACCACAGTTGTTTTCGGTGGTCTTCTGGTGTTGCTGAGATCACCGGTGCGTTCTTTCTTTTTAAGGATGTTCCAAACAGTTGATTTGGCCACACCTAATGTTTTTGCTATCTCTCTGATGGGTTTGTTTTGTTTTTTCAGCCTAATGATGATTTGCTTCGCTGATAGTGACAGCTCTTTGGATCTCATATTGAGAGTTGACAGCAACAGATTCCAAATGCAAATAGCACACTTGAAATTAACTCTGGACCTTTTATCTGCTCCTTGTAAATGGGATAATGAGGGAATAACACACACAGTGAAGCAAACCATCATTAGGCTGAAAAAACAAAACAAATCCATCAGAGAGATGGCCATGGAACAGCTGAGCAGCCAATTGTCCCATTACTTTTGGTCCTTCAAAAAGTGGGAGGCACATATGCAAACTGTTGTAATTCCTACACCGTTCACCTGATTTGGATATAAATACCCTTAAATTAAAACTGAAAGTCTGCAGTTAAAGCATCGTGTTCGTTTCATTTCAAATCCATTGTGGTGCTGTATAGAGCCAAAAATATTAGAATTGTGTTGATGTCCCAATATTTATGGATCTGACTGCATGTAACACTTGCAACTTTATTTTGGTCATGGTTGCTTAATCTCAGTAAATTCAAAAGTATTTATAATTTCACCCTTTTCTTTACCGAAATCCCATTACCAAATTTTAATTCAATAGGTGAAACCTTGTGAGCTGCCACCCTAAACCTAAATATCCTGAATAAACACAAAAAGTAATCAGCTGCCCGCACTACCCACACTGTGATAATACTATTATATATAACTGTGCAGCGCTAATAATATAAATAATAAATCCAATAAACTATATATAGCAAAGATATCTATAACATATCGCCATGCATTAAAAGGAATATGTGGCATGGTGATATCTTATAGATATCTTTTCTATATATTGTTTATTGGATATTTTATTTACATTATTAGCGATGCACAGTATATTATATATATATATATATATATATATATATATATACACACACACACACACACACACACACACACACACGTATATATAAATATATATACACATTTTAATTCAGCTCCAAACCCTAGGGGAGGGGATATTAGGCTTAATTTCCAACTTTTCTTTATGAATACTATAGGAAGACCCTTTTTTTAAACACCTAATTTTGTACACATCCTATGGCATACACAGAATAACCTTACCATATGTATTTCAATTATTAAATGGTAAATCTTGTGCATTCATTAACCACTTCAATACAGGGCATTTTCACCTCCTTCCTGCCCAGGCCAATTTTCAATTTTCAGTGCTGTAACATTTTGAATGACAATTGCGCGGTCATGCAACACTGTACCCAAATACAAGCGCCTACAAGATAGGGGATAGATTTATGGCATTTTTATCATTTTTTTTTTACTAGTAATGGCGACGATCTGTGATTTTTATCATGACTGTGACATTGCGGTGGACATATCAGACACTTTTGACACTATTTTGAGACCACTGACAGTTATACAGCAATCAGTGCTATAAATATGCACTGATTACTAAATAAAATGTCACTGGCAGGGAAGGAGTTAACAGTAGGGGCGATCAGGGGGTTAAATGTGTTACCTAGGGAGTGATTCTAACTGTAGGGAGAGGGGACTGACTAGGGGAGGAGATCAATCGGTGTTCATACTTAGTATGAACACATGATCTGTCTCCTCTCCCCTGACAGGACGTGAATCTGTGTGTTTACACACACAGATCCACGATCCTGCTCTGTAACGAGCGATCGCGAATGCCCAGCGGACATCACTGCCGCCTGGCACTCGCATCGGATCCTCAGTGACGCGGCGGCGCGTGCCCCCTATACCGCCGGGACTCCGAGGACATCATATGACGCCCACCCAGGATGGGAGATCCCATCTGCGGACGTTATATGACAATGGGCGGGTAGGGAAGTGGTTAAACATAACCCAACACTGTTGTATTATTATTCTGTCTTGATTCTTGTTTTCCTTGACACAATAAAACACCTTCTCATTCCTTCATTCATTGGCAATTACATTCATTCACTACATTCAGAATGCGTTTTCATATATTTTCCCTTTATATTAATATGACAAATCCATGTCATTAGCATAACATAATACCAGACTAGTAAATTAATACATAATGTTTAAAAAAAATATGTTAAGTTAAAGAAATGAAACATAAACCTACTTCCTCTTTTTCTCACCATCATTTCTTTACCATTCATGTTTCTTTTTTTTTCCTAGTAATACAATTGAAACTTCAAGAAGCCAGCACCATCAAGAGATGAGGATTTGCGGATGAACCCTCAAGAAAGTGCGTCAGCAACATAGTCCTCCATGGCTTTATCCTCCAAGACAGATAAAGGGTAAACCCGGCAATGGAGAGGCAAAGCACCAGGTTGAAGGTCAATTGCACAATCATACCACCGGTGTGGAGGCAAACTAATGGCTCAACCCTTGTCAAATACATTGCTAATTTTTGCGGTACTCCACTGGCAAGGAGGAGAGGGAAGAGGTGCACAAGACCTTAGCCACTTTCCGAAAACATGTCTTACTGCATTGTGGCAACTAGGAAAGAACCTCAGCACAAAGCCAATCAAAAGAGGGGTTGTGCCTCTGTAACCAAGAATAACCAATAACCACCGGATAATGAGGAGAGGAAATGACTTGAAATTGGATTATCTTATGGTGAAGAGCCCCTATGGCCATGGTCAACGGAGTCTCATGAGTCCCATGGGCAGACTGAGGTCTCCCATCAATAGCCTCAATGGCAAGTGGAGCGACACGAAGCTGCAGCAGAATTGAGTGCTTAGACACAAAGGCACTGTCTATAAAGAGTCCTGCAGCCCCAGAGTTGATTAGAGCCTGTGTATCGATGGACGACTCAGACCACAAAAGGGTAACCAGAACTAGAGACTTATCCTTCAAGGTAATTGGGGACGTAACAATGCCACCTAAGGTCTATCCCCCACAGGACCTCAGGTGCAAGCGTTTCCTGGACGGGTAGGACAAGACTTCAAGAAGTGACTTGCCTGGCCACAATAAAGGCACAATCTCTCCCTCCTCCTAAAGGCCCTCTCATCCGCAGAGAGATGTGTGAAGCCCAACTGCATGGGTTATAGTTCACTGGCAGACTTGTTACCAGGAGGCATTGGAGGTGAGGGAGGCAAGGGTGGGACTGCAAAGCTCAGAGCCAAGCGTACAGGAGGCTTCCGCAAGTGCTCCTTGAAAGAAGGTCTCTCTCGGAGCCTGGAGTCAATGAGAATAGCAAACGTGATCAACTTCTCCAGATCTGTAAGTGTGTCTAGGGCTGCTATCTCATCTTTGATGTTACCGTGCCTTGAAAAAATATTTATACCCCTTGAAATTTTACACATTTTGTCATGTTACAACCAAAAACGTAAATGTATTTTATTGGGATTTTATGTGATAGACCAACACAAAGTGGCACATAATTGTGAAGTGGATGGACAAAGATAAATGGTTTTCAAAGTTTTTTTTACAAATGAATATCTGAAAAGTGTGGTGTGCATTTGTATTCAGCCCCCCTTTACTCTGATACCAATAACTACTAATCTCAGTTTAAATACAACTGTTCTGTGAAGCCCTCAGAGGTTTGTTAGAGAACCTTAGTGAACAAACAGCCTAATAAAGGCCAAGAAACACACCGGAAAGGTCAGGGATAAAGTTGTGGAGGAGTTTAAAGCAGGATTAGGTTATATAAAAGTATCCCAAGCTTTGAACATCTCAGAGAGCACTGTTCAATCCATCATCCATCATGGCCATCCACCTAAACTGCCAGGCCGGGCAAGAAGAACATTAATCAGAGAAGCAGCCAAGAGGCCTATGGTAACTCTGGGGGAGCTTCAGAAATCCACAGCTCAGGTGGGAGAATCTGTCAACAGGACAACTATTAGTCGTGCACTCCACAAATCTGGCATTTATGGAAAAAGTGACAAGAAGAAACCCATTGTTGAAAGAAAGCCATTAGAAGTCCTGTTTGCAGTTTGCGAGAAGCCATGTGGGGGACACAGCAAACATGTGGAAGAAGGTTCTCTGGTCAGATGAGACCACAATTTAACTTTTTGGCTTAAAAGCAAAATGCTATGTGTGACAAAAATGAACACTACACATCACCCTGAACGCACCGTCCCCACCATGAAACATTGTGGTGGCAGCATCATGTTGTGGGGATGCTTTTCTTCAGCATAGACAGGGAAGCTGGTCAGAGTTGATGGGAAAATGGATGGAGCCAAAGACAGGGCAATCTTAGAAGAAAACCTGTTAGAGTCTGCAAAAGACTTGAGACTGGGGCGGAGGTTCACTTTCCAGCAGGACAATGACCCTAAACATACAGCCATATTCATGTGTTAGAATGGCCCAGTCAAAGTCCAGACCTAAAGCCAATTGAGAATCTGTGGCAAGACTTGAAAATTAATTACTACATATGCTCTCCATCCAATCTGACAGAGCTTGAGCTATTTTGCAGAGAAGAAAGGGCAAAAATGTCACTCTCTATATGTGCAAAACTGGAAGACACATATCCAAAAAAGACTTGCAGCTGTAAATGCAGTGAAAGGTGGTTCTACAAGGTATTGACTCAGGGGGGCTGAATACAAATGCACACCACACTTTTCAGATATTTGTACAAAAAAAAATTGAAAAACATTTTTCATTTTCCTTACACTTCACAATTATGTGCCACTTTGTGTTGGTCTATCACATAAAATATATTAACTTTTTTTTCCATTTAGATTTTATTGTATATTTTAAAGATCACACAGAGAGCAAAAGCGTAAAAAGGATACATTTCCAATTGCAGTAAGTCATGTGATTATACAGTTAGACATATTAACATATTTAAGGAACAGAGCATGAGAAAACATAGGAAAAAGAACCCCTGGAGGGTTGGAGACAAATTGGTATTTCAAAGATACATCACCCTCCCTGAACCAGCTAGGATGATGACAGCTTCAGTACTGGGAGACGTCACCGGTTCAGTTTCCATTCTGGGGAAGTGTCTATTAAACGGTGATCAGAACTAACTGACCATGTCAGGTCTTCAGAACAACTATAAGCCCTTTATTAGACGAGTCCTGGAATATCCGCCAATCGGTACTACCTGACCCAACCCTCCTTTCATACCGTAACTGCCCTTGTACTAGAGCTTGGATATACAAGTAAGAAGTACAAAAAAAAAAGGGGGGGGAGGGGTGTTAGGTAAGGGGACTTAGACCTAAGATATCTGACAGAGAGGGGGTGCGTGATCCCACCAGCAACCCTCTCCATCCGCACTAAGTGAAGTAGAACCTTAAACCAGAACTAAAAGGTTCTCCTGGTACAATGATGTCGGCAATTGTGCCTCTAGGTCAGGGGTCGAACGCTATTTTGCATCAGTGCTTGATATTGTTGAGATTTTTTTTAAGGAGAACCACACCTCCCATATAGCTGAGAAGATCGAAATTTTGTCCTGTGAAGTGTAAATCAGCTCTTCCATTGACACTATGCTATTGATCTGCATTACCCATGATTTAATTGAAGGCGGTACCTTGGACCTCCATTGAACCGGGATACACAGCCTGGCTGCGTTTATCATGTGCATGGCTACTGACTTATAGTATTTCTTTTGGGAAATTTTGGAGTGATGAAGGTGATATTGGGCTGGTGTGAATTCTAAAGGGAGCAAGGAGATGGCCTTCGTCACCTCATGTACCTTTTCCCAATATGGTTGGATCAGTGTGCATGTCCACCATATGTGGAGAAAAGTCCCTCTTTCCCTCTCACATCTCCAGCATTGGTCTGAGACTGTCGGGAACATTCTGTGAAGCCTATCCGGGGTCTTATACCATCTGGTTTTGATCTTGTACCCATTTTCCTGTGTTCACGTTCAGAGAGCCTTTGTGGATAAATAGGTGTATGCAGTCCCAGCTGACATCTGCAATCCCTGTGTCCAACACTGATTCCCAGGATGCATGGTCCACGCGTAGTAAAGAGTACGGTTCCCCAAACATGGAGGCATACAGCGCTGAGACCACATGACTCTGTAGAGATGAGCTCGAACACAGGGACTCAAATACTGTAGGGGTCTTTGTGTACCCTGCTCTTCTCTCCGGATTATCGAGAAAGTCTTTTAACTGAATATAAGACTAGAGGGGAAATGATTTAGCGTTTAATAATGCTGCAAGGTCCTGTTGTCGCATAAACTTGCCTCTATGAAGAAGTGCTTTACTCGCATGTGCTTTTATTTTACGTTTTTGCTTATAACAGGACAAAATGTGGAAAATGTCAAGGGGTGTGAATACTTTTTCAAGGTACTGTATCTGAGAGACCATGAGAAAAAAGCAGCCACGAGGGCCTTGTTCCAAGCGACCTCTGCCACCAAATTACGGAATTCAATGGCATAATTGGCAACAGTTCTCGTACTCTGTTTGATGGACATGAGGCTCTTGGCAGCAGAAGTGGAGCATGCAGGAATGTTAATTACCCTTTTAAAAGGAAGCCAAAAACTCTGGGTAACTCAGGACAATGGGTTTTTGCATCTCCCATTGAGGGTTTGCCCAGGCCAAGGCTCTATCAGAAAGCAAAGAAATAATGAAGCATACTTTGCTTCTGTCTGTGAGGAATGCCTGGGGCAGCATCTCAAAGTTAAGAAACCTTTCTGCATTGAACTGGAACGCCCCCAAATCACTGGGGAAGTGGAGCAGAACCAGATATACCTCTTACAGAGGTAAAATGTGAGGCGGGTGCCTGCACAGAGACTGGAGCAGCAACAGGGACCACCTGCAACACAGGTTGTACCGGCACAGCCACAGTGGGAGAATCCAGATGAGCAGTGTGAATCAGGAGCGTCTAACGCCATGACAAACTGATCCATGCAGTGATCCTGCTCATTCAACCTGGAAAAAAAATTACCACTAGGTGGATTGCCTGCATCTTCTAAAGTCATGGCCTTCGCCTACCGTCAGGAACCATGAAGCAGATGGAGACAGAAAATGTAGTAAAAATCACACCTTTTAATAAAACGGTAAAAATTGTGCAACTGGTAAATGTAGTCAAAACTTAGCCTGGGTTCGGTAGCCAAATTGAGTAGTCAGAACAAGCCAGAAAATCTGGAAGCCAGAGATCAGTGTAGTCAGAGGCAGTAGACAGGATCAGCAACCAGTAGGGACGTCAGCCAGGTAAGTCTTCAACAGGAACACAGCAAAGATATCTAGATATGTTAACCAAGGCGAAGGCAATGAGGAAATGAACCAGGCAGTTTAAATAGCCAGAAGGGGCTGAATGTGGGCTTGACTGACGAGCAGGAGATGATTAACAGGTGAGCCACTGTGGAATGCTGAGTACTGGCAATTAACCGACAGCTGAGCAACCGGAGCACAGAAGGAAGGGCTGAGAGCCCAGCCCTGACAGGGTAAGGGGCCATGCAGCCTCATAGGACAGTCAGAGGAGAATGAAAACTCCTCCTACAAGCTTTAACCAGTGCTTGGCCGGACACTGATAGAGGTTCACAAGACTTCTAGATACTGCTGATGAGAAAAGGTATTTAGCAATTTATATTTACTAAAATAATTGCATTTCCATGTTCTGAGTACTATAGGATACCAGATATAGTGAATGCAGGGTCCTGGGTTTAGTAACACCTTACTTTCTGCTGAGATGACTATCCTCTGGCCACCACGGTCTCACAGCTGCACTGACCAAATTGTTGCTACAATGTGACAACGTCATCACTCAAGCAAACAAAGAGGAGACACACAAAGCGTCAAAGCACATCATGAGAAAGAGTGCACAGATAACATGCCCTACCTGACATCAGCTCAGCTTTTTAAAAGCAGAGGAAACTGAAAGACAGAAAACAGCCATATACTGCTACTGTTTGTTAACCAAGGACCCAAAAAAGATCCACAGAAAAAGGGGTTCCTACACATTGGCGCCCTTAACAACCTAAGCATAGGTCCTCATCCATTAGAATTTAAATTGAGGACAGAAAAGAAAATATGACATGAGACTAGATCTCTTTCTACTATAGCGTTATAATGGTCCTATGAATTTGATGTGGGTGGAGCAACCAACCATATGTAAGTATGCTGCCATGTGATCACTAGGAGAAAGGCATTTGGAAATTTGGAGGAAGATGGGAGCAATAGAAGATATTTGAGTTAAGAATACAAACTTGAATATTTTTTATTTTTAAAACCAGAATTTAGTGTCACTTTCAGTTCTCTTAAGTAATTCCAACCACAGCTTTGATAAAACCTAATTCCAGGATATTGGTAACCCCACTTGCCAAACCCTTCTAACTGAACCACCGGTATGAAAGTAAAGAAAAAAATGCCTCATTCGTTCATTGACAGACACAGCCTTCTATCTTCATAACGATAGGGTTATATCGCCTCCGCAGGAGTAGGACTAGGCAGAACAAAAAAACAATAATACAAGTAAAAAGGCGCAAAGCACAGTTACCTTGAAAGTAAAACCGATTAGTCCAGAAACTGAAAACTGTAAAAATGCATGTGTAAGTTCATGCATATATACTGGGAGTATATACAAGAGGTCAGTCAGGGCGGCCACCAAAGGAACCAAAAGCAGGGTCCAGCAAGCTAAAACAACAACAAGGAGAGGGGCGCCTCTGAGTATAAATCATAAATACATTTTATTAAAACAACAATATCCACTCACATGGAAGTTGGAGAAGTTGCATTAGGGTCGGTTGGCTGGGCTGGAGAGATGCGGTGGAACTACAGGTCACAGCGGTTTCTGCAGGGCATACCAGGTCCAAAGAGGATTAGTTCTTGCAGCCGGGTTCAGTCTCTTGCAGCGAACAGTCCAACACAAATCCTGCTGGGTTGGGAGCCAGGTTATGTCCCAGATGCACAGATAGGGGTTCCAGGGAAGGAAGGGAGAGATGTGTAGGACGCCAGAGCATCCGTTCAGCCGTGCTGCTGCTCACTGATAGAATGGTGTGAAGCCTCTAGGAAGGGAAAAGGCCGGCCGAGCCGAAGATCTCAAACGAGGCTTGGAGAGCAAGTACAGCGTGGCGCCCGGTGATGACGTCACACGCATGCAACACGTTTCAGAATAGGCTTGCCATTGGTGGACGAATGGCCGCATTCCTTTGTCAAGCATAGGGAGAGGAGGACACAGTGGGCTTATATAAGCTGAAAAGAGGGGGGGGCAGGGCCGGAAAGTCCGTGATTTGCATAAAAAATAGGTAATGGGCGGCATTAGATGGCAGGGGGGATAAAAACAAAAACAAAAGGACCTTATAATGACATAGTGCAGAAAAAATAAAAAAGAGAATATATGTATATAATTTTACAACAGGGCTCCAATTAAGACAAAACATTGTGAATAAAACCAGGTAAGGTAAGATAAATTCAGGAACAAGCATTTAAAACATCATGAGGAAATAAATCATAAGGTACAGTGCAATAAAATAGATCAAATAAATATAAATAAATATACAGTAAATACAATAGACTGCCATAAGATGTTATGTATAGAGAGTGGGAGATGACTGTCAAGGATAGGGGATTAATAGTTGTAGTCTGCACCGTCTGGCGTGCAATATGGAATAAAACAATGTAAATTTAATTAATAAATTATAAATTGATCCTGGGACTATGATTACAGAGAATACGGAAATAAACACTGATGGATTTTAGTCTTTCAGGGTAAGTGGGGGGAGGGGGGGGGAAGGGGAGATATGTACATATATAAATGTGTGAGGGGGAGATGCACATGCACATATACATATATATAAAAAAAAAAAAAAAAAAAAAAAAAAAGGGGGGGGTAAAAAAAAAAGGGGGGTAAAAAAAAAGGGGGGGGTAAAAAAAGGGGTAAAAAAAGGGGGGGTAAAAAAAAGGGGGGGTAAAAAAAGGGGGGGAAAGAGGGGGGGTAAAAAAGGGGGGTAAAAAAAGGGAAAAAAAGGGGGGGTTTAAAAAAAAAGGGGGGTAAAAAAAAGGGGGAAAAAAAAACTGCAACTGAGACAAAATTTCATGGTAGCTGTAAAGTGGTAAGAGGAAAGGTTGTTATAGGACTGTGGATATCTCTATTCCTTCATTGAGGCCGCCAGGGGAGAGTACATCTAAGCAGTATATCCAGAAAGTCTCTCTGGCGCAAAGCTTTTTGAACGGTTCAAAAAGCTTTGCGCCAGAGAGACTTTCTGGATATACTGCTTAGATGTACTCTCCCCTGGCGGCCTCAATGAAGGAATAGAGATATCCATAGTCCTATAACAACCTTTCCTCTTACCACTTTACAGCTACCATGAAATTTTGTCTCAGTTGCAGTTTTTTTTTTTTCCTTTTTTTACCCCCCTTTTTTTTTACCCCCCCTTTTTTTTTTACCCCCCCCCCCCCCTTTTTTTCCCCCTTCCCCCCCCCCCCTTTTTTTACCCCCCCCCCTCTTTTTTTTTTACCCCCCCTTTTTTTTAATTTTTTTATATATATGTATATGTGCATCTCCCCCTCACACATTTATATATGTACATATCTCCCCTTCCCCCCCCCCTCCCCCCACTTACCCTGAAATACTAAAATCCATCAGTGTTTATTTCCATATTCTCTGTAATCATAGTCCCAGGATCAATTTATAATTTATTAATTAAATTTACATTGTTTTATTCCATATTGCACGCCAGACGGTGCAGACTACAACTATTAATCCCCTATCCTTGACAGTCATCTCCCACTCTCTATACATAACATCTTATGGCAGTCTATTGTATTTACTGTATATTTATTTATATTTATTTGATCTATTTTATTGCACTGTACCTTATGATTTATTTCCTCATGATGTTTTAAATGCTTGTTCCTGAATTTATCTTACCTTACCTGGTTTTATTCACAATGTTTTGTCTTAATTGGAGCCCTGTTGTAAAATTATATACATATATTCTCTTTTTTATTTTTTCTGCACTATGTCATTATAAGTTCCTTTTGTTTTTATCCCCCCTGCCATGTAATGCCGCCGATTACCTATTTTTTATGCAAATCACGGACTTTCCGGCCCCGCCCTCCCCTCTTTTCAGCTTATATAAGCCCACTGTGTCCTCCTCTCCCTATGCTTGACAAAGGAATGCGGCCATTCGTCCACCAATGGCAAGCCTATTCTGAAACACGTCGCATGCGTGTGACGTCATCACCGGGCGCCACGCTGTACTTGCTCTCCAAGCCTCGTTTGAGATCTTCGGCTCGGCCGGCCTTTTCCCTTCCTAGAGGCTTCACACCATTCTATCAGTGAGCAGCAGCACGGCTGAACGGATGCTCTGGCGTCCTACACATCTCTCCCTTCCTTCCCTGGAACCCCTATCTGTGCATCTGGGACATAACCTGGCTCCCAACCCAGCAGGATTTGTGTTGGACTGTTCGCTGCAAGAGACTGAACCCGGCTGCAAGAACTAATCCTCTTTGGACCTGGCATGCCCTGCAGGAACCGCTGTGACCTGTAGTTCCACCGCATCTCTCCAGCCCAGCCAACCGACCCTAATGCAACTTCTCCAACTTCCATGTGTTGTTGTTAGAACAAAAAAACAAAACACTTGGTCACTCCCATGGGCCGTCCACAGTCAGTATATAACCCCCTCCCTGCTCTAGGTATTCAGTTTTTTTCTGCCTAGTCAGGAGTAAGGACCTGGTTCCCTGATGGGATCTCTAGTCCTGGGAATTTTTTGTTTGTTATTTTCTCTTTTTCCTGGATTTTTTTCCGGGGAGATCTACAATCAACTGCCGGGCTGGGCGACAGACTGGATACTTAGATCCAGGGGTCACCCCAGTCTGGCCAGCAAGCGCATGCAGACCTCAGCTACGCGCTAGGTTGGCCGCGACATTGCCCCACTGGATAGGGGCTGGCCCTACAAGTTAAACGTCTGGCGAGGCCGCATACGACTGGGTCTTGACCTGTGTCGCAGCGTTCCTCATGGCCGACAGCCCCCCCACTTTGGTGGCGAGGAGGATCTGTCTGGGAGCGTTACCCGCGCACTTTGCTGGAGCGGTAAGGGGCCCCCTGCCTCTCCTTCCCTTCACCTGGGGTGGTCAGTCCCTCTGGGGTTCTCCTCCATCCCTCCCCCCCGCTTTCCTTCCCGGGTGAGGCCCAGGCTTCTGGCCTAGGGTCTTTGTGGACACACTGTCCCCCCCCTTTCCACCATTGGGTTTGCTACTGGGGGGGGTATCCCATGGGCCCAGGAGGTGCTTTTTGGGGCCCAGGAGGTGAGTGAACTGACATCTGCGTTTGGGTGACTGGGCGCTACGGGAGCTGGGGGGTGGCCCCAGAGTGGGCGGCGGAAGCCGCCATTGTTCGTTTGGAGTCCGGGGGCCGCGCACTTGCGGCGGGCAGCTGAAAATTTAGGCCACGGCTTTGCGGCCTACGGCCGGGTACCGAGTAGGAGACCCTGGGGCTGGCTGCGGAGGCTGCGCCACTCCCGTAATTTAGCCGCGGCTTGCGGCCTACAGGCAGATCAGTCCAGTCCCCCACTTGCGGCAGATGGCCGAAAATTTAGGCCGCGGCTTGTGCGGCCTACTAGGCTGTGGCTCTTGCGGCCTGCTGGGCCGTGGCTTCTGCAGCCTGCTGGGCGCCTCCTGTGAGGGGCCTTGGTCTGTAGCCCCTATGAGGGGCCTTGATCGGTGCCCCTGTGAGGGGCCTTGGTTGCCGTCCCTGTGGGGGGCCATGCCCCTGTGAGGGGCCACGGTCTGTGCCCCCTCTGAGAGGCTTCGGTCTGTGCCCCTGTGAGGGGCCCGGTTCTGTGCCCCCTGTGAGGGGCTTCGGTCTGTGCCCCCTGTGAGGGGGCCCCCGGGTCTGTGCCCCCTTTGAGGGGACCCGGGTCTGTCCCCCCTGTGAGGGGACCTAGGTCTGTCCCCACTATGAGGGGCTCCGGGTCTGTGGAGGGGCTTTGGTCTGTGCTCCCTGTGCGGGGCCTCGGTCGAAGGGCGCTGGTTTTCGCACTTATTGCATCTGTGCAGGAACCTTTTCAAGATGGGGGATTGCAGCGGTGGAGGGCCAGTATTCCTTTGGATGAGCGGTTTTGCGCCACAAAGGCGTTCCCTTCTCCCTCTTATTCTGACAAATTTGTCAATGAGGACTGGGAGTGTCCAAAGTGTCTTGGGTGTTTCCAAGAACACTTGCTGTAAGGTACCCCTTTGGGAAGTCCCTCCTTCAATAGTGGACTGTTCCGCCAGTAGTGGACCCCCCTGTCTCTATGCTACTCAAGGCAACCATCATTCCAATAGAGGAATCTCTGGCTTCTAAAGGTCCAGCTGACATACCTGGAGGGGGAGCAGAATCCCCCTGTCTTTGCCGCACTGGCAGACCTGTTGGTCCAGGTGCTGCAGTTGTCCACTATGCCGCTTGGCCGCAGTTACCCTGGTTGCTGAGCTCTCTGTTTCCTCATGGGGTGCTGAGACATGTATTTTGGGGGGGCGACCCTGAATGGCATCATACAAAAACATATTTGGGGGCCACACCCTAAAATGCATTTAAATTCAAGATGGTGCTGCTATAAGACCAAACAGTACAAAACAGATTACAGCGCACACATTCAAGAACGACATTTATCCTGCAAGGCTAGTTAAAAACACCTGAACATATTCAAAAAAAATACGGGGGTTTTGTCACACTATATGGTCATATAGTGCTAAGCCCACTTACTGAGACAAAGTACCCAGAATTAGTGGGTCCTACCCTAGTAATAGAATGAAAGATCCTGCGTCTTAACCCTGGGAGCCAAACTCCTCTATGTGGGAGAACTGAAGGGATTCCTCCTATGCACTGGTGACCACTAATAAAGAGGTAATGAGGAGGTAATGAGGAGGGGGAGGGGTGCTCCAGCCCAAAAAAACTTGGTCAGGGTCTATTACAATATACAAAAACATATTTGGGGGGCACACCCTAAAATGCATTTAAATTCAAGTTGGTGGTCACCAGTGCATAGGAGGAATCCCTTCAGTTCTCCCAAAGAGGTGAATGGCATCATATCGCGTCTTGATCTTGTCTGGTTACAAGATGGTTTTCCGGCTGTGTTCCTCCAAAGAGTTTTTTTTGCTTCCAAAAGCGTTTATCGTCAGACTGCTGGCTGTTCTCCGCGGGGGGGCCATGCTGTTGCTGTAGAGTGTGATGGTCTCGGCTCCCGTGCTGAGAACGGTTTCAGGGGTTTTATTCAAACCTGTTCACAGTCTACAGGATAGAGGGCATGGTACATCTAATTCTGGACCTCAAGGCCCTGGCCTGCCTTGTGGGGGTACAGTAGTTCATGATGGAGTCAGTCCACACAGTGGTGGCACTCCATCATGGGGATTTTCTGATTTCTATCGCCATCACGAATGCTACTTACGCATTCTGTTATGTGCCCGACTCCAGCACTTCCTCTGTTTTTCCTGTGGGTACGGAGCATTATAAGCATGTGGTGTTGCCCCTTTGGGTCTGGCCACCGCTCCTCGGGTGTTCACGAGGTGTTGGCCCCAGATCTGGCGTGGTTATGTCGGTGGAGGTTTGCGATCCTGGGCTGCCTGGACGATCTTCTCCGACTCCTCGACTACTCCAAGGAGCAACCTAGTTCTTATACAAACCTTGACTGATTTCAGTTGGAGTCTATACTATCGGAAGTCTGCTTGGCCCTGCCAAATCGTTGGATTATCTGAGCCTGACCCGGGCTCCAGCTCTGGCCAGCGTGTTTCTTCTCCCGGACAATATTCCAGAAATTGCATGCTGCGTTTTTTCATTTACTGTCCGGCAGGTGGGCTTCTCTGCGGAACTGCATGTGGGTGTTGGGTCCGACGTTATCTATTTTTTGAGGCAATTCCATTTGCACAGTTCCATACAAGCTACCTTTGGGGAGATCCTGGCATAATGGGACAAATACCCAAGGTCTCTGGACAATCGGATTCGGTTAAGTCAGGAGACCAGAGTTTCCCTAGTCTGGTGGCTTCACTCTCCAGTTCTTCGGTGGGGTAAATCCTTTCTCCCCTTGTATTGAGCAGGGTGACCACCAAGGCCAGTCTGGTCGGGTGGGGAGAGGTCCTAGGACTGAGCTCTGCTTAGGGTCGTTGGACGTTGGTGGAATCCGGACTACCGAGTAATATCTTGGAGCTTCATGTGAACAGACTAGTTCTGGATCATGGATGGATCGACTTCGGGGGCTCCCGGTACAGATCCAGTCGGGCAAGGCAACGGTGGTGGCTTATGTCCTTCGCCAGGGTGGGCCAAAATAGGCTGTTGGCAGCCCTGGCTGTTGCCAGTATCCTCCGGTGGGCAGAGCGTCTTGTTCCGGCCTCCTCTGCCATACGCTTTCCAGGAGTAGAATACTGTAAACCGGATACCTCAGTTGGTTAGGGTTGGACCACAGGGTGGGCCCTTCACTGGGCCATGTTTCATCATATTTGTCTCCGCAGGGGCATGCCTGTGGTAGATCTGTTTTGTGTCCTGGCTCAACAGCACGATACCAAGGTTTCTGGCAATGTCACGGGACCTTCTGGCGGCTCTAGTGACCCACGTTTACTCTATGCCTTCCTCCTCTCCAGCCTCTGCTGTGGCTTTTTGGCAGCATCGCGGCTGGAGGGATTCCGATCATTTTATTGGCTTCAGATGGGTCTCCGGTGTGCTAGGTATGCCGTCCGGGTGTGCCCGGTCGCCAACGTTTCCTTGGCGACTGCCTCTCAGGAAGGACTTACTGTCCCAAGGACCGTTCTTCCATCCTGTTTTTAGAGTCGCTGGTTTTTAATGGCCAGGCTGTGATGAGCCAGGTGCTGCAGTTTCTAACACTGCTGATAGGGGGATAGAAGGAATGGGCCTTGAGTACCATTGAGGCTCAGGTGTCAGCCTGGGTAAGTCTTCTTCAGCGTCTCCTGGTTTTGCACTTCCTGGTGCGTACCTTTTATTCCAGGGGATAGACGTCTGTTTCCACCAGTGCGGTTCTTCTACCGTCGTGGGATCTGAACTTGGTTCACCAGAAGCCACTCTATCTATCTCTCGTGATATTCGGGAGATTCCAGTTCTTACTCTGTCTCGGAAGGTGGCTTCTTGGTGGCTAGCACCTCCATTCACAGGGTGTCCAAAAGGGTGGTGTTATCTTGTCGTACACCTTACACAGGTTAAGGTAGTGCTTTGCCACTTTTTTACATAGTTCCGTCCTTGGATTTCCATTTGAATAAGGATATTGTGTTATATATAAAGAAACGTGATTTTGCGCTAACCATACAAAAAATAAAAAAATTGTGCTGCTGCTCGTGTTAGTCCATAAATACAAAAGACCCAAAAAATAAATAGTAAATAGTGTAACCAACGCGCATGATATCTTAGTGTGTATTAAATATAAGTGATCCCGATAGTTATGACTACTATTGGTATACCACACTTAAAGCCATTTCAGTCCGGCCAAAAACTCATGAAAAACGTTATTACTATAGACATATATTTAAAAAATCGTGAAATTGACTTATTTTTCTATATTAGGAACATTTAAATCCTATACTTACACCACGTGTTCAACAGTGAAACAAAACATGTGTTATTAATTACCTATTAATTACCATGTTACTTATGAAAATCAATCCGCAACAATGTAGTGAGCACCCTGAAACATATGTTGCTAGTAACAATGTTACTTGTGACTATCAATTCACAACAATATGGTGAACACCATACATATTCAAATTAGTGCTAAAAATGTGTATCAGTGGAACACTTATTCCCCTTGAACATCTTAGATGTAGAAACAATGATCAGTCCTTGATGGAAATATGCTAGGTTGATATTAGCACCAATCTTCTTTATAGAAAGAGACACACCGATATTCCTCCTTTTCACAAATATGGTAAAAAAGGCCGCTTACCGGATCAGATGGATCTCAGGTTAGTGAGATCAGATGAGCATGTTGCATTAGCCTGCCTGCCTTAGATTATCACCTGGGCGTTTTCCTGGGAGATTTCTTCAGCCACTGTGCTCCAATTCACAGGCAGATCTGGGCGTTTTCCTGGGAGATTTCCTCAGCCACTGCGCTCCAATACACAGGCAGATCTATCCTCACTGATACAATGTATCCGGTTTCAAAATATTAGTTCATCCATACAGAAGATACACCTCAGTGGGAATAAAACAAAAAGGGTTCCATAGTGCAAATGTGTTTTATAGATTTATTCAAAATCTCTTTCACAGTCACTTTAAAACAATTCTTTCCACTGCAAATGTTCACAGCAACACTCCACTGCACATCAGGAACTGCAAATCAAAAAAAAACCTCCCAAGTATACACCAAACGGAACTCAGATAAAAAATGGGAATCAGATAAAAATTAGCTAAAAATCAGCATACAAGCAGAGCGGGAGCAAACCGGCTGACTGCATGGAGAAAGACCAGACAAACGTGATGGCATCACAGCCTCTAGCTCCACACGACGCGTTTCCCCTAAACAGGCTTCCACTGGGAACGGAGACAGTGGAAGCCTGTTTAGGGGAAAGGCGTCGGGTGGAGCTAGAGGCTGTGACGCCATCACGTTTGTCTGGTCTTTCTCCATGCAGTCAGACGGTTTGCTCCCGCTCTGCATGTATGCTGATTTTTAGCTAATTTTTATCTGAGTTCCATTTGGTGTATACTTGGGAGTTTTTTGATTTGTAGTTCCTGATGTGCAGTGGAGTGTTGCTGTGAACATTTGCAGTGGAAAGAATTGTTTTAAAGTGACTGTGAAAGAGATTCTGAATAAATCTATAAAACACATTTGCACTATGGAGCCCTTTTTGTTTTATTCCCACTGAGGTGTATCTTCTGTATGGATGAACTAATATTTTGAAACCGGATACATTGTATCAGTGAGGATAGATCTGCCTGTGTATTGGAGCGCAGTGGCTGAGGAAATCTCCCAGGAAAACGCCCAGGTGATAATCTAAGGCCGGCAGGCTAATGCAACATGCTCATCTGATCTCACTAACCTGAGATCCATCTGATCCGGTAAGTGGCCTTTTTTCCCATATTTGTGAAAAGGAGGAATATCGGTGTGTCTCTTTCTATAAAGAAGATTGGTGCTAATATCAACCTAGCATATTTCCATCAAGGACTGATCATTGTTTCTACATCTAAGATGTTCAAGGGGAATAAGTGTTCCACTGATAAACATTTTTAGCACTAATTTGGATATGTATGGTGTTCACCACATTGTTGTGAATTGATAGTCACAAGTAACATTGTTACTAGTAACATATGTTTCAGGGTGCTCACCACATTGTTGCGGATTGATTTTCATAAGTAACATTGTAATTAATAACACATGTTTTGTTTCACTGTTGAACACGTGGTGTGAGTATAGGATTTAAAAGTTCCTAATATAAAAAAATAAGTCAATTTCACGTATTTTTAAATATATGTCTATAGTAATAACGTTTTTCATGAGTTTTTGGCCGGATTAAAATGGCTTTAAGTGTGGTATACCAATAGTAGTCATAACTATCGGGATCACTTATATTTAATACACACTAAGATATGATGCACGCTGGTTACACTATTTACTAAGGATATTGTGTTGCCTTTCTTGTGTTCCTGCTCAGCACATTCCAAGGAATTTACCTTATCTGCCCTGAATGGGTTTTTGCGGACGTGCCAAGAAAGGGGCTGTCTGTTTTTTTCTGCGTCCCTTTTGTGGATGGAGGGCTATTCTGTCAGGGATTGGGTGCCCCTGTCCCTGTTATGGCGCATTCCTCTCAGGCGCTTAGTGCTTCTTGGGCCTTCTGTCATCATGTGTCCGTTGTGCAAGTTGGCAAGGCGACCACTGGTCGTCTGTGTACATTTTCACAAGTTCTACGAAGTGGATGGGTTGGCAACTGCGGATTTAGAGGGTCTATTCCCTCTTGAAGGGGTAGCCTTCGGGTTGCGTTCCAGCTTGTCCTGTGTGAAGCTCTTGTTACCTTGTTGGCTCTTGTATTAGCTTTGGGATTTTTCGTTTTCCTATCCCTCATGTTGGCACTGCTTTGGGACATCCCAATCGTTATGAAGATAGAAGGCTGTGTCTGTCAATGAACGAATGAGAAAATAGGATTTTTTTACTTACTGTAAAATCCATTTCTCTGAGTTCATTGACAGACACAGCACCCACCCCTCTATGGAGTTCTTTTGATACTTCTATTACCGCTTGCTACTAAACTGAATACCTAGAGCAGGGAGGGGGTTATATACTGACTGTGGAGGGCCCATGGGAGTGGCCAAGTGTTGTTTTTTGTTCTGCCTAGTCCTACTCCTGCGGAGGCAATATAACCCTATCGTTATGAAGATAGAAGGCTGTGTCTGTCAATGAACTCAGAGAAATGGATTTTGCGGTAAGTAAAAAAATCCTATTATTTTACTTACCTAAAACCATAGTCATGTTTCAAACCTCTATTTTTCTGCTTTTTTTGGGGGTCCTTTTCCTGGTGTCCACATCACTGCTTGTATGATGTGGACATCTCCTACTGGTGGAGGTGACACTTCCAGTTGCCAGAACTCTTGAAGACGGTGAGGGGATTGGTGTCCAAGAAGAGGAGTGGGAAAAAAGCCTGGTCCCCAGGGCAGGATATTAGCTTTGCTCATAGAGGAAACTCTGACTTTGATAAATTACATTGCCGGATGGAAAGAATGAGGAGTAAGGTAACTGATGCAGAGTGTGCTATTTAAATTTCATTTTTGCCTGGAGTTGGGCTTTAAAGTGGAGTTCCACCCAAAAGTGGAACTTCCACTCATCAGATTCCTCCCCCCCTCCGGTGTCACAGTTGGCACCTTTCAGGGGGGAGGGGAGTACAGATACCAGGTATCTGTACTCACTTCCGGCATAGATAGCCGCAGAATCTGCGGTTATTTACGCCACTTCCTGCTCCCTCCCCGCTGCCTGCTGGGAAACACACGGGTCCCAGAGGCAGCAGGGACCATCCATATTGCGCTGCGCGACTCGCGCATGCGCAGTAGGGAACCGGGAAGTAAAGCCGCACGGCTTCACTTCCTGATTCCCTTACCGAAGATGGAGGCGGCAGCACCCAAGGACGGAGAGACGGTTCGGCCTCGGGTGCCGACATCGCGGGCGCCCTGGACAGGTAAGTGTCCATGTTTTAAAAGTCAGCAGCTGCAGTATTTGTAGCTGCTGACTTTTAAAAAAAAAAATTTTCGCCGGTGCTTCGCTTTAAGCATTTTTAATTGTCTTTTATCAGCACTGATCTCAGGCAGGGTAGCCCTATAGCTTGACAGGGAGAGAAAAAAATAAGTAAAGTAAAAAATCAAAAATGAAGAAATTTTGGAGAGATAAGATTGCACTATTATAACTTGTGAGTGGAGATTCAACAAATGCCCACTGGTGATTTTTTCTTTAAATCAGAATTCAATCATTTAATGTCAAGTACATATTTTCTTATTTTACTTATTCTATTTACAAGCACAATTCTATGTCTACTTATGTTTGTCTTAGGTCCCTGTTTTACATAAATTGCTTAATGAAAATTTCAGTGTTGTTATAGTAGATGTAAACCCTAACTGATTGACGTAGTTTGCACTAAAAGTTATCCACCGCATTTAGGGGACCAGAAAACACTCCCCCTTCACCAGGGGTTCAGGTAAAATCAGAAACCTGAATGGACTCAAAATAGGGCTTTCCTGAGTAAATCTATGTTAAGTAGTTACTTGCTGGACCAGGAGAATAGAACCCCCCGGGCCCCTTCTTGAACCACAGCACAGATATGAACAAGTTTACTAAAGAACTGCATATCATTAAAAAAAAAAACAAACACTGTAATTTAACCACTTGCCGACCGCCGATGTACGTCCCTTTTTTGGCGGCGGATATCGTTGTTATGGCAGCAGCTAGCTGCCATAACCACGCTTTCGTGCGGCGGATGGCTTTCAGATAAAAGTGGTCTCTGCGGCGAATTCGCCACGAGATCACTTTTATCGGTGGCGAGAGAGGGCCCCCTCTGCCGTGATCCGGTGCCCTCCGCCGCTTTCCAGAGCCGTCGGTAGCGACAGAGGCGATAGCGTCTGTCTTCTAGCTGTGCCTGGAGACGAGTGAGGCTAAGATGGCGCCCACTCGTCTCCATGACACTGCAGGGCGGAAGCGACGTTAAAACGTCACTTCCGCCCATACGTCTTAAAGGCATATTTTTTTCAATGTCATTTTTTTTAAATGACTTTTTTTTTTTTTTTTATTGCATTTTAGTGTAAATATGAGATCTGAGGTCTTTTTGAAACGCCCCGTCCCAACGAGCTCGCGTGCAGAAGCGAACGCATACGTGAGTAGCGCCCGCATATGAAAACGGTGGTCAAACCACACATGAGGTATCGCCGCGATCGGTAGAGCGAGAGCAATAATTCTAGCCCTAGACCTCCCCTTAACGCAAAACATGCAACCTGTAAAATTTTTTAAACGTCGTCTATGGAGATTTTGAGGGTAAAAGTTTGACGCCATTCCACGAGCGGGTGCAATTTTGAAGTGTGACATTTTGGGTATCAATTTACTCGGCGTAACATTATCTTTCACAATATAAAAAAAATTTGGGCTAACTTTACTGTTGTCTTATTTTTTTATTTAAAAAAGTGACATTTTTCTAAAAAAAATGCACGCTTGTAAGACCGCTGCGCAAATACGGTGTGAAAAAAAGTATTGCAATGACCGCCATTTTATTCTCTAGGGTGTTAGAAAAAAAACAAAATATAATGTTTGGGGGTTCTAAGTAATTTTCTAGCAAAAAATACATTAGCATATTAAAGTTTATTTGAGATGATTGGGTTCATGTATAGTCAAGTAAGGTCTAGCTGTAAAAATGTACAGGGTTTTATGGTATGTAGCAATTTTTGGGCACAAACACACATCAGACCTGTCACTCCGGAACATATCGATTTACTAGCGTTTTTCTGCCATTTTTTTAAGCTTTTCTGCAGCTTTTACAAGTTTTTTTTAAAGCGTTTTAGAAGTGTATTACAAGCGTTTGACAGCTTCAGGCATTTTTGTTTAGTCAATAGAAAGCACTAGGGGGAGGAAGAGGGAGAGGAAACTAGGGGTGGAGGGTTGCTATTTGAGCAGAAAACGCTCAAGTCAGGCATTTCTATTGAAGTCTATAGGGCCAAAAATGCTTGTAATCTGCCAAAAAGAAGTTCATGTACTTTTTTGAGCTTCAGGAGTTTTACTTCAGGTGACAGAACACTCATATGTGAACAGGGGCCATTGAAATAATTGGAATTTGGCTTAAGTGTCTTAGCGCTACAAGCTCCAAGCAGAAAATCGCTCAGGTGTGAAAAGGGCCTAAGGCTCCATTCACACAAATGCGTTTTTTTCATGATTTTTGAAGAAATGCATTTAATTTTTTTTAACATGGGTTCATATGGAACACGTTCACATCAATGCATTTTTGTGCCTCTGCGTTTTTGGAAAGGGTCGTGGACTTTTTTTCCCCGCAAAATGCATCGTTTTGCATTTGTAATAGACTTCAATGAACCCGCATCCAAAACTCAAGTACTATGTTTTTACCACGATATATGTTTTTTTTTTTTGGCTTTACACTGTATATAGCTGGTTGCTAAGGCGGGAAGCCGCCCGCTGTGTCCTTAACAACCGATGAGTCATCAGCTGTCAGCAGGCTTCCCGCTGACAGCTGAATGTAAAAAAAAAAAAAAATTACCAGCTAAAAAAAAACTTTATGAAAAAAACTGCATGGGGTCCCCCCCAAAACCATACAGACTAAAGGGTCTGGTATGGATTTCGAAGGGAGACCCCCCCACACCAATTAAAAAAAAAAAATGGTGTGGTGTTCCCCCCCAAAATCCAGACCCTTACCTGAGCATGCAGCCCGGCAGGTCAGAAAAGGGAGGGGACGAGCGAGCGCTCCTCTGCCCCCTGAACCATACCCTCAACATAGGGGGGGTGCTTTGTTGACGGGGACAAAGGCTTCTTTCACCACAACCCTGGTCTGCGGGCGAGATAGACTTATTAGAATCCGGAAGCCCCCTTTAAAAAAGGGGGCCCCCAGATCCTGCCCCTCATGTGCATGAGTATGGGCTACATTGTACCCCTACCTCACCCAAAAAAGTAGTATAGAGTGACAAGAGATGGTTTTTGACAAGTCCTTTATTAAAAATGTCTTCTTCCCCCACTTCTTTCTCCGGTCTTCTTCTTCTTCCTCAAGTCGTCTTCTTCCTCTGCCGCTCCCGCTGCAACATAAAGAAAATAAAACAAACACAACCCTCATCTGAAGCTGCACCCCACCAATCTGTCCATTTTGATGTCACAGATTTCATATATAACTATGGGGCTTGGCCATCAGATGGCATCATTCGGAGACCCCACCCCATTGTAACATCACTGACCCATAATGCCAGGGGTGGTGATAGCACAAGGGTGGAGTCTCTGAATGACATCATCCGCCCCCTCGCAGTATCAGGGGAGGTTCCTTTTTCTTTTTTTTTCTTTTCAGCGGGTCAGCGGCAAAAGAACAAGAACACCACAGAAAGAAGACGACCAGAGATAGAAGCGGGGGGAAGAAGACATTTTTAATAAAGGACTTGTCAAAAACTGTCTGTTGTCCTTTGTCACACTAAACTACTTTTTTTGATGAATGGGTAGGGGTACTCCATACTCATTCACGGGGTGGGGGCAGGATCTGGGGGACAGGGTTGTGGGGGAGAGGCCCTTGTCCCCATTAACATGGCATGGGCTTTGGGGTTGGAGGGGGCATTACACTGCTCCTCCCCCCATCATGTTGAGGGCATTCAGCCTGATATGGTTCGGGGGGGGGGGGGTGGTGCTCGCTCATCCCCTCCCTTTCCTGACCTGCCAGGCTGCATGTTTGGATAAGGGTCTAGTATGGATTTTGGGGGGGCCCCCACCATTTTTCTTTTAATTTTGGCATGGAGGTGACCCCACACCATTTTTTTCAATTAATTTTTTTTTGCCTGCAATTCTTTCTTTCTTTTTTTTTTTTTTTTAACATTCAGCTGTCGATACTCCAGAAGAGTTTTAATCACTCTTTCTGAAAATCCCTGAGACCTTAACAGCTGTTCCTCAGATACCAGGCTATAAGTCTGAGGCTCTGTATCTGCGGATTACAACATCAGTACATACCTCCAACACCAGCCAAGGATGGGAAGCATCTGCCTCGAAAGGGAACCTCCGCTTGAGGCTGCCTGAAAAGAAAGGCCTCTTTTCTGGCTACTCCCACTCCAACAGAATTGATTCTATAAAAGATTTATGCACGGGGAATACCCTGTTCTTATGTGCACTTGACCCCTGATATATCAGGTCATGCTTGGAAAGCTGGACCTGCTCTTCACAAATTTCCAATGTGTCATAGATCGCTTTTAGAAGATCTCCCACATTGTCCAGGGACAACTTGTATCTGGACCCCCTGGAAGAATCCTCTTCTCCTTCAGAGTCGGATGCTGAACCCGCTTGAGAGGAGGCTAGTGATCTCGGAACCCTCTCCCTTTCCCCTTCATCCTCCTGACTAAGCTCGGATAAGGAAGGCATACTCGCTGCCTTAGGTAAGGATAACGAGGGACCCTGCATTCGATCCATCATACCCTTGAAGGACTGGAATGTTGATGCAATTTCATCTTTAACAGATGTCAGGATCTTGTGACACGCTGCCACTGAATTATCCTTAACTAAACTGCTGACACACTCGGGGCACAGTGGCTTTTCCCAATTGGTGCCTAACTTAACCCCACATACAGCACATTTCATCCTAGGCGGCTGTATCTGGATCCTATTTTGTTTGACCTGAAATTAAACACAACAAACAGTCCCCTATTAGAATACAGCCCTGACCCACACCACCACTGTGTTTATGGTAAGCCTAGGAAGTGCCCAGCCCATCACCTGTGGCTCCCCACCCAGGGAGGGCTCTTTTAGGTCTAAAAGGACCCTGACCCCCCAGTGTAAGCTATGGTCTGCCCTCACCACGCTTACCTGAGAGGTGCCGGAGCCTGCCGAACCGGAGTCCTGTACCGCCGTACCCTCCATGGTCCCTGGTGCTTACTCAGTCTTCCTGAGCCTCTATTCACCGCTCCGAAGGCCTGTTCCAAAAACTGCTGCGCCCAAAAGACGGGACCGTGTCTCGCGGCGCCCATTGATGACGCGGTTCCAGCGGAAGTACTCGTCACTTCCTCCTGCTGGAAACGCAGAAGCCCCGCGCCCTCCAGCCGCACATTGAACCCGGAAGTTCGGAATCAGCATGGTCAGCGGTGTGTCTCCCACCCGCCGAATAAACACAGGTATCTGAGCGGGGCATGGGTGGCGGGGTCTGCAGCAGCACCAAGGTCCTGCTCTCCCTAAACAAAAGGAACGGAGGTTTAAAGCGACCCTACTCTTCCCTGACAGGACAGAGGGGTGCTACAGGTTGAAGACAGTCCATGCCAGGGGCTCTTCCAGGACAGCCCCTGAGATAAGAAGCTCCCCTTAGGTCCCTAACGTGCTCCTTCACGTCCAGCAGGAAACACAAAAACTGAAGAGGGAGGCCTGGAGGACCATCTTTTAACTAATTGGGTATACGTGTTTCCTGTCACGGAGGGAGGAGCCCTATGTCTCAGAGGCTGTCCTGGAAGACGAAAGGAGAAATACAGCATTATGGCCACTAGAGTGAACGGTGATCATTTTATAGGAAAGAAACATATAACACACATTACGGCGTTTATTAATTTCATCTTTGAAAATTGCTTGGTTGTGGTCATACCACATTATGGCCAATGAATGGAGCTGATGACCATTTCATAGAAAATAAACATGCTACACACATTACAGCTATAATTCATTTTTGCAAATGCTTGAGGCGTTTGCACTGCAAATCTTTTTTAATTGGATCTCTTAGATGGGGGGCACCCCAGTTATAGAACAAGTCAGGCACAATATTCTATTAACAACATTTTTTTTTTTTTGCCATCCTTCCTTGTAATGCGATCTGTCAGAAAGAAAACAGGAGAGGTCTTTGAATATTAAACACTAAAATGTTCCAGTTTGGTACTGCATCAAACCCTACCCGCAAGTATAGTCCTGTCTTAGTTCATACTAAATTTCTACAGCTTCAGTTATTAATCTTTGTATTGTATTTGTCTTCTCCCTTTTTTTTCCACTATCAATTCCTTCCTTCATGCCCATCAGTCATAAAACATCTGTGAAAACATTTGTCTGCCAGTTCTTTTCATGAAATGACCCAAAAGCATTTCTACTTAAATGTACAAGCTTAATTGGCTTTAAGGGATTTTTTTTCCTCCGACTTTGATATCACCCAATGCGGGCTATTACCAGAGCTACAAATACATTAAAAAAAAAAATGTTAAAAATGTCATCACAACTTTCTATTCTAGCCACTCAAGAACACATCAATTCTAACATAACATAAATCCATAAAGCACATGTAGTTTTCCATCTCACTCTTAGTACTTCCAGCCGTGAAGACTGCAAGCTGTCTACTGGGAAGGGCATCTCAAGAAGGACCACAATACCAGCACACTGACAGCAGTACTTTACATACCTGACCACTAACAGCACAAATTAAAATGTTTTAATTGTTCAATCTGTACCATATTTACTGGGTGAATACCATTAACCTTATTGAAAAGTACACATCAATCCCTTTGAACTTGAAAAAACAAATAGCTTGGTTGTAAAGGGTCCTCTACACATGCATATAAAACATTTCATTGTGTTCTTGAAGTCTTTGAACTCAGTTATACAGAAGCCAAATTCAGCTTCTGAATAATTCTGGCAGATCCAACCCCTGCACCTCACTATTTAAGACTGAGAATGATCTTGATCCAGCAACTTCACTCTGTATGTGCATAATTAAGCATAGTTTCCTGGGTGCACATAAGGATATCTACAGGTACATAAAGATACCTCAAGGCACTTGGTTTAAATTCATGCCATCAGTTTAAGGAGTTAATTTAACAATGTATGTACCTGACTTTTTCCTCCTTTACTAGAGAGATTACCTATCTACAAAAGACGCAAGCTGGAATTATCCTTACCTAGTTTTAACTGCCAGTCATAACCAGTGCAGTTCAACTTAACCATATACCCTAAAAGATGCAGGGAAGCTTCAAGACCTTTTAAAAACCCCTTCCCGCCGAGCGTACTCGGCTTTCTGGGGTTATACCGGGAAAATGCCGGAGGAGCGGGAAGGGACACCCCCCCCTCCCGCCGCTCTTACTGGGCCTCCCGTGACCAATCGGCCGCCTCCGATGGCTGGGGACGGTCTGGAACGAAGCCGTGAGCAGCTTTATTCCAGCCTCCTAATCGTAAACATGGAAGCAACGTCATGACGTCACTTCCCGTTTACTCGGCTGCCAATGGCGCCGGTTTAAAAAAAATATACAGTATTCAGAATCGTCGTTTTTGGCAATCTGAATACTTTGAAGTAGACCCCCGATCCCTTCATAAAGAGTACCTGTCACCACCTATTACTGTCACAAGGGATGTTCACATTCCTTGTGACAGCAATAAAAGTGATCAAAAACATTTTTTTTTTTTTTTTAAATAATAAAAAAAATGTTTTAAAGCGCCCCCGTCCCCGCGAGCTCACGCAGCAAAGAAAATGCATAAGGAAGTCGCGCCCGCATATGTAAACGGGGTTAAAAATCACACATGTGAGATTTTGCCGCGATCTTCAGAGCGAGAGCAATAATTCTAGCACTAGACCTCCTCTGTAACTCTAACCTGGTAACCATAAAAAAAATTTCAAGCGTCGCCTATGGAGATTTTTAGGTACTGTAGTTTATCGCCATTCCACGAGTGCGTGCAATTATAAAGCGTGACATGTTTGACATTTACTCGGCGTAACATCATCTTTCACATTATACAAAAAAATTGGGGTAACTTTACTGTTTGGTTTTCTTAAAATTCATGAAAGTGTCCCTTTTCCCAAAAAGTTGCGTTTAAAACACTGCTGCACAAATACTGTGTGACATAAAATATTGCAACAATCGCCATTTTATTCTCTAGATGCTCTGCTAAAAAATATAAAAATATATATATATATATATATATATAAAACGTTTGGGGGCTCCAAGTAACTTTCTATCAAAAAATACGGATTTTAACTTGTAAACACCAAATTTCAAAAATAGGCTGTCATGAAAGGGTTAAATTTAATGCTACAGTTACAAGATACCTGAGCAGAAATTTTGCAAATAAATAATAAAAGTGTTTCAGGCAGCAACTCAGTATGACCTTTGGATTTGGGGCAGATTACAGAAAGACAGATCATTTATCTCTGCCATCAAGGTTAGTTGAAGGAAGACAATTGTCCAGTTATAATGGTGATCAGTAGTAGCGGTGCCCCAGTAACAATGGTGGTCTATTGGAAAAGTATCCCCATTAGACTGATGCTCGATGGGAAAATTTCCCCCGTTATGTTTTTGGTTAGTGGAAGTGGCCCCCCTACACTGGTCGTCATTAGAACTGCCTTCATCACAATAATGATCACATGTCCTTGATACATTGGTGGTGAATGAAAAGTGTCCCCTGCTACAGTGATGGTCAATGGAGAAGTGCCCTTGTTTTACGGTGACCAGAGAAAGAAGTGCCTCTACAGTATTACATTTATAGTCCGTGATAAATTGCAAAGAAAGAAACATGCACTCAATCACCCCACATAAATTCATTCATCAGGTAACACGGATATTCAGCCTCGGCAAGTCACTTCAGTAACGATTATAAACACAAACTGGCACTCCAGCAGAGATTCTTGGTCCACGGATCTCTACTGGAGTGCTGGTTTGCATTTACTGTAATCAGTGAAAAAGTGCCCCCTTATTTTTGTGTTCAGTTGGAGACATGCCCCCCTTATATTCGTTATCAATAGAAGCGACCCTTACACCGACAATCATTGCTAGTAGAGCCCCTATTATATTGGTGGTCAGTTGGAGAAGAGCCCCCTTTATACTAGTGGTCAGGAGAGAATTACATTGATGGTCAGTGAGAGGAGTTTCCTTAATGTATCCAAAACTCAAAAAAATGAATTTTACCTTCAGTTGTAGAGTAGAGATGGATTAGAACTGCTGTCTGTGCTGTCCTTAGGGAGATTTACCCTCTCCATTTGTTCTGTTTACCATCATCACTGAAAGTGAAAGTAAAAGAAAATCCCAAATTCTGGGTTGTCCCCAGAAAAGTAATTGAAGGGAAATCTTCCAATGAGAGGACACTGGTTCTGGTGACCTGCCCCCCCCCCAAGGGATTACCTTAATTTGCATGGATTTCCTCACTTCCTGTTTGGCAATGGGGCAGGAAGTGAAGGGAACTCTCCACAATGGGACACAGATGGCAAAAAATAAACTGACAGGGGTTTTGACCCTCCTTTACTCTATCCAATATTAAGAAACAAGTTTTGCCTATAGTTCTACTTTAATTACACTGGTGGTCAGTGGAGAAATACCCCCTTACATTGTTAGAGTTAGAGAAGAGCTCCCTTTACACTGGTGGTCAGGAGAGAAATGCCTCCTTTACCTAAATAGTAAAAGAACAGCACTGATTACATTAGTGGTCAGTGGAGAAGAGCCCTATAACATTGGTAATCCAGTTTCTTAACTGAGAAATGAGAAGCTCCACTGCTTCTGTGCCTCTAGCTTTGCCAAATGAGGATGAATTGGACATCAATGTGCCCAGCACAGCTTCCATGCTGTATGCACTGTAATTCACTACAGAGAACCTTTTGCTTGCCCCTGGGGCAGCAAACTCTCAACCAGTCATGGTTTGTTATGGAAGTAGTCCATTTATCTTAATGAGTGAGGCTTGCTAATGCGCAGTAGTGCTTGGATTGTCAGCTCCAAATATTGCCAGGCCATGAGCAGACTGATAGTATATACCAAGAGAAGGTTCTAATTTATATGGACTATGTTAATTAAGGTATATGTATGAAGTCAGTTGTTGTTTAAAGAAGCATGGGCAAGGAAAGCAAATTATTCTGTATAGCTGGTTAGATCTGCTAATTTGCATACTGTATATACAACCCCCAGCAAATCTGCCATTTGATATTACTGGAAAGTTTTTGAGTAGGCTTAAGTTTTATATATTCAGTATTTCAAATTGAGGAGCATGGGGACCAGATTTTTTTATTTATAGAGAGCAGTGCCATCTGCAGGTAAAATTCAGTACTATATTTGAATAAAGGGCAATGCGAAGTAGCAGTCAAAGAAAGAATTATCAGTTAGTTATAATGTACTTTATATATACACATTTAAACAAAGATGTATTAAAACACATTCAGAGATCAAGCAAAACAATCTGCATATATTATGTAATAGAATACAGAAAAGACAAAACGCATGGAATACTATGATGTTAGAAAATGGACAATGATCGTTTCTTCTAAGAATGTTTGGCATCTTCCTAATGATGTATAAATGGACACATTCTGATGTCAAAGTAAATGTTTAACATAGAGCACACTAGGGAATGTTCATTTTCATGAACTTTACATAACCTTTAATGAATAAAATGGTGTTTTAAAAAGTAGCCACACTTTCACTTTGAATTAATTATACATTTCAATTTGTCTACACAGCGTATGAAAAGAAATACTAATATGATGGGTTATATCTGCTGAAGAGAAGCCTCCTTTCAGGCTACACGTCCCCTGCTAACTAGGTATTTACAACTTGCTTTGCTGTGGGCAAGCGCCTTACTAATATTATTAGATAGATATGTTCATAAGGGCAAAGAGACATGCTGTTGAGAACAGCGAGGTGTGAAAAAGGTCATTACGTCAAATTGGAACAACAATCGTTGAAAGGGCACGGAGGCCTTCAACACCATCTGTTTTCCACATATGATACAGTTTTAACATCTCTACCCTGGCTTTTTGAAAATTCACACCTTAAATCATGTAAATTGAAGGATTAACACCTATGAAAGCTTTTGGACACCAAAGATGGGGGCAGCTCCACAACTTTCACATCTCCTTTTCAATAACATCTGCCTTCCCATTGTAATTAGTTACAGAGTAACTTCAATTGTGTGGAAAGAAACAACCCCCTCTGGGTGATCAACATACATTGTAAGGATTTTTACAGATTTCTACCTGTTTCTGCTCTGAAGAGAAAGCTCTACGTTCCACCAAGTTTTTGGATACTGATTCTGAATGGGAGTGACTATTTAGTTTTTATCATCTGGTGCACTTTGAGTGCTCTGATGAGAAAAGCTGTAGTGTCTGTATCCTATTAAATGTTATTAACCCTAAGGGGAATCTCATCAGAAATGACATTCTTGTTGCAGAGTACTTAAAATGTGTGTGTGTGTGTGTGTGTGTGTGTATGTCGCACATTCTTTTCTCTGTACCAAAACACAATGTCTTGATACAGAGAAAAGAATGCGAGCGATAGATAGTTAGATAAATATATCTATCTCATCCCTTTACTATATGGACTACAGTCATGTGTAGCAACTGTACACGCCCTATAATTTTTATTTTTTTTAAAATGGTTATAACCCTCAGCCATGAAATATGAACAAAACATATCCTTCTATAGTGTGTCTAAGTCCAGAGCACTAAGTGTCATTTCTGCCTGCTGCCATGTTTTTCTGCTATCTGCATGAGTCACTTCTGACAGGTTTTTCTGACAACAGAAAAAGTGGGACAGGGGAGGGATCTCCAGCACACAGCCTGTGATTTACAACCTCAGATATGTTCCTGTGTGCTCCTCACTGAGTGCTGCAGTGTGTAATTTCAGCTCTCCGCACAGTTTTCTGACAGCTCAGACAAGCTGAAAAAATTCTGGACTTTGAACAGATGTACAGTAGAAAAGAGAAACGCAGATAAACAAATCCTCCTCGATAAGTTGTACCTGTTTGTGTTTCACCTAAAGCCAGTAACTTCACTAGGTATACAGTACATAATGTGTAAGGATTTAGAACCACTTAAAGAGGAACTGCAGTTTGCTCCCATAATTTGTAATAAAAACATCTTTGCAATTCTGACGCTTCCCTCCAACCACTTTGCATATTATTTTATATATACTGTGATTCTGTAATTACCAAATATGCTGCAGAAATCTCCCTCCACTAAATCTGGCTGCAGCCATTTTAATTGGGGACAACTGAAGCTGCTGCCCGTTCACTTCCTGGGATTTACACAGAGGCACACCTCCAGCTCTGCCGCCCTCATTAGCTCTCTTATAACTCATCCCCCTCCCCCCCGGCAAACTCATAAGAGAGAGCTGTGCATGATGTCATAAGCCTAGGCTTTTTACCAGACAAGAAACAGGAAGTGAGCTGTATAAGGTATTTACTGGCAGAAAAAAAAAAAATATAAATATATATATATATATATATATTTATTTATTTTTTTTAAATTAAAATTTATTATGTTTTACTATCCAAAGTTAAAACAAGGGCAGGGGATTTAATAGCTGGAAAGTTGAAAAAAATATGACTGAAAGTCCGCTTTAAAGTGGATGTAAACCCAATGTCATCCTTCCTAAACTACTGCCATAGGGGTTATCTACAAGGATATACATGCCTCCTGCATGTATCTTTACCTGTCAAACGTCTCCTCTATGTCTGTTATGAGAGCCAAAAAACTGCATATTCTGTGGGTGGGTCTGTTGTCTGGAGCTCGGTGGGTGGAGTCGTGATGTCAGACTCCCCGCCCACCTCTACACTCCCCTTATCAATATGCATTTTCTCCTGTGTATTTCTAACTGAACTTCTGCGATGATCTCTAACATCCAATGAAAAGACAGGAAAGTAACCACATGATTTCAGCATTCCAAATCATGCTGAGGTGTGGAACATCCAATTCTGGCAGAGCAACAGAAGAAAGGAGTGGGAGGCAATTAAAAAATAATGCATGTCTCTTAGTCTAGTGCACCAGATATGTAAATCACCTGTCACTCACAGCAAGAGGCAGTATGACAAAGTTTTTCTCAGTTTGTCAAGATTTATCTCACTGAACAATAAAAGAGGATTGCTCAAAGATGGATTAACTCTTTGTGGCAAGAGTTCGGGTTTACATCCACTTTAAGTATCTGGTGACCACATGGAAGCTGTGTAGGCAATGGTCTGGTGCCAGGTTATTGGACATAGCGAAAAGAAAATGGGAGATGTGGTAAAGTTAATAAAAGGAGAAAGCACAGTACAGGAATGAGCAAATTGATTTGCACAGGTCAGAATTCATAAGAAATGTGACTGGTAAACTGCAGTTCTACAGTTTGCACTTATGGACTTCCCGTCTAATAGCTTTAAAAGCTCCTAGAGGGCAGGGACATATGTGAATGAACAGTATTTAAAGCGCTGTGTAAAAAAACTATTTAAGAAAAATTAGACAAGACAGGTTCCAAGGGCTGATAATTTACAGAACTGAAAGTGCCAGATGGATAGTAGGAGGAACCAGAGCATGGCAGGGAATCTGATGCTCCAAAAAGTTTTGTATGCCAGAGAGGCTTTGCAAAGTTGCAGTACTGGAATGGAGGAGAGGTAGGAGAAGTAGGAGAAAAGAGCTGCTGAAGAGGCAAGTATATTACACTCTTAAAATAAAAGTGACCTGCTGGATTGAACACTTTTGGCCTCAATGTTGCCAGGAATTATTTTCAAAAACAGCATCTGACATGAAAAGGTTACATTTGACCTGCAGTTCAAACATATTAGACATGCTGCATGCATAGAAATGCTGCACAATGCAAAACAGGAAAAATGCAGCCTTTTGACTGCCATGTTTACTGCTCAACTAAAAGGCAATACGATTTTTTTTTTTTTTTGCTGACCTGCAATTCTTTGGTTTACCTGTAAAATCCTTTGAGTATAATCATGATATTTTCATATCCTTTACAGTAAGTTTATGCTGCCATCTGCAAATTCATCCAAGTACCCTATACAAAAGGGATATGCAGGAGCTCCAGGACCAGAGCAAAGACCTTGGTGTAACAATCTGGGAGCTGTGGACAGGCAGAACGGCAGGGCTACAGACTGATGTAGTCAAACGTGGATTGTGGCGTAAGCAGAAGAGCGTTATAACAATGCAGGGTCTAACAAAGTCTTTAAGCATTGCAGTCCATTTGTATTAAGTGGAAGATACACAGTCAATATGCTCAGGGCCAGCCGTTGGGGGAGTTCGTGGTGGTTGTCCATTGCAAAGTGCTAAAACCTTTGAGATGGAAAGAATGAAAAAGATAAAAACATCCTTGATATCCACTAATGCCAGGAAATCTCCCTGCTGAAGAAAGGCCACCACAGACAACACCAATTCCATCCAGAACTTCTGAAGATAAACCTGCTGAGTCTCAAACCCAGAATGGCAAAAATTGGAATTCGGTTTTGGAACTGGAAAAGAGGTTTGGATACCGAAATCACTCTGGAGCTGCAATGGTCACGCCTTAAGGAGATGATCATAGAGCATATCTTTTTGCTTTGTGGATTTTAAGAAACCATTTTAAAAAATAAAGTGCAGGGGGTTGGGGGAAAGACTCTGGAATTCCTGCTTGTAACCTCAAGCCACTGTTTTTTGGACCCACTCATCCACGACCTCCCACTGCCAGATTTTCATGAAGGTCATCAGATGTCCCCTCCACTTGATCAAATGGAAGCACTACTTCACTGTCAAGAGAACTTTGACCTCAAAAGCCTGTGGAGGAGGACAGGTCTTCTTAAGGAACTGGGACTGGGGCTTGGAGGCCGATGTCCAAAAAATTCTTCTTGGAAGTAGGAGCAGCAAGTTTTTAAACGTTGCATTCTTTTTAAGCAGTAATAAAGTACTCTTACCCAGTAACCTTCTGGATGTAAGCATCCAAAGTAGGACCAAACAAAAGCTCCCCCTAAAAGGATAAAATCTCCACACGCTTCGTTCAGGGTAACTCTGCTGACCAATACTTCAGCCATAAGATCCTACACATGTGTAAGTACAGGACAAGTTTTTAACAGGGGTCTTTCAAAGCATCCACCAAGAAGTTAAGTAAATAAAACCTAATATGGCTCACGGACAAAGTTAATATGGCTATAAATAGTTAAAAGCCTTTTTTTTTTTTTTTGAAAAACAAAAATGAAGGAACGCAATCATCGTTTAAACGTTACAAAGAATATTACAGAATATGTAAAAAAGGAAATCAAGGATGCTAAAATTCCAAACGAACGACAGATTGCAAACCCCCCAAAAATTCTTCAAATATATTAATAGTAAAAAAGTGGTCAGGTCTGAGCATGTAGGCCCTTTCCAAAATAATCTAGGGTGGGTGACTGGGGACAAAGAGAAGGCAAAATGTATCAAATACTTTCTTCAGCTCTGTATATACAAAAGGAGCATGGGGGAGCTCACATCCATAAATGGGGGTGGTAGTAACACAGCCCCAAAACAATCCACAATGGCTCAAAAGTGATATGGTCCAGAAATATTTAGACAATAAAAAGGTGGATAAAGCACCTGGACCAGATGGCATCCACCCACAGATCCTAAAAGAATTAAGCTCTGTCATTTCAAAGCCATTGTTTCTAATATTTAGGGACTCGTTAATGACTGGAATGGTACACCACTGGATTGGCGCAGAGCCAATGTGGTGCCCATATTTAAAGTGGGAGAGTTTAATAAAAGACCACATAGACGAGTCCTTGCTGGAAAAAAAAATTTAAGCAAACAAGTCAAACAAACCGTTTTTTTTTTTTTTTTTTATAAGGTGGAAAGTAAAACTTTGGACAGAGGGGTGGCTGCGGACATGGTATACTTGGATTTTGCAAAAGCGTTTGACACGGTTCCCCACATACAGCTCATGTGTAAGGTAAAGTCTACAAGCTTGGAAAGATCAGTTTGTAAATGGATAGAAAACTGGCTAAAAGAAAGAATTCAGCGAGTAGTGGTTAATGACTTTTACTCTGAATGGTCTAAGGTTATCAGTGGTGTTACCAAAAGCTTCAGTGCTGGGACCCTTACTTTCTAATGTCTTTATAAACGATATAGGGCCTGGGATTAAAAGTAACATTTATGTCTTTGCAGATGACACCAAGCTATGCAGTGGAATAACGTCCTTACAGGACGTTTCCAAATTTACAAGCGACCTCAACGCACTGTATAATTGGGCAACTAAGTGGCAAATGAGGTTTAATGTTGATAAGAATATGCATGCATCATACATACTAGTGGGGATTACAACTGGGGGAATCAATGGTGGAGAAGGATCTGGGTTTTGTTAGATCATAAGCCCAATAATAGCATGCAATGCCAAGCTGCTGTTTCCAAAGCGAGCAAAGTCCTTTCTTGTATTGAGAGGTATGGACTCCAGAGAGAGATATCATTTTGCCCCTGTACAAATTATTAGTAAGACCTCATCTGGAATATGCAGTTCAGTTTTGGGCACCAGTTCTCAAAAAAGATATCTGGGAACTGTAGAAAGTACAGAGAAGGGCATCCAAACTGATAAGAGGCATGGAGAAGCTCAGCTATGAGGAAAGATTAGAGGAACTGAATCTACTCCCTCTTGAGAAGGAGAGTAAGGGGGATATGATCAACATGTACAAATACATAAGTGGTCCATATAGTGAACTTGGTGTTGAGTTATTCACTTTAAAGGTCATCACAGGACGACAATGGGGCACTTTTTTTTTTTTAATCTGGTCGTAAAAAGAAGGATCATCTCCAAATACGGAAAGGTTTCTTCACAGTAAGAGCTGAGAAAATGTGGAATAGACTTCCTCCAGAGGTGGTTCTGGCAAGCTCAGTAGATTGCTTAAAAAAAAAAAAAAAAAAAAAAAAAAAAAGGCCTGGATTCTTTCCTAAAATGTACAGAATATAACTGGGTACCAACATTTACAGGTAAAGTTGATCCAGGGAAAATCTGATCGCCTCTCGGGAATCAGGAAGGAATTTATTCCCCTGCTGTAGAAAATTGGAGTATGATTTACTGGGGTTTTTCGCCTTCCTCTGGATCAACTGTGGGTGAAGGATTGTGTATATGGGATTGTATTTTTTTAAATTTATTTTTGGTTAAACTTGATGGACTTGTGTCTTTTTTCAACTGGACTATGTAACCAAGAAGTTAAGAGCACTTGGAAATCCTCCGAATTTATTCCAGTTTTGGTCTTCTCCACTAGTAGGATTCTCTTATCATGTGACGGGCCCAGACCTTAAAGTGGAACTTCCCTCAGTCAACATTGACTAATTGTAATCCTTATGCTGCTAGCATTAGTAAATAGATTGTAATGTATATTATATTTACTTGTGTTAAATTTATTTATTACATGTCTTCATTTATTCGATTTACCTTGTTTCCATGTATAGGGAAATGTCATACATCTCAGGAGTTTTCAGGAGGGGAGGAGGGGTTCTCAGCTAAATCACACCTTCCTGCATGCCTAAGCTAAGGGCAGATAGTTTCCAGGAAGTAAATGCTACATGAATCATCTGCCCTTACATATGGTCACTGGCAGAAATGCTAGGAGGTGTGGTTTTCAAAGTGTTTTTTTCCGCAAAATAAAGCATTGAGACACGGATGAAGGAGTTTGCTCTGTATATTAATAATGATTTAAAATAGTGTTTTTAATTTGTTGTGCTCAGATGCATATATACATACACACACATACATACGGATTTGTATTATAGCAGAAAGTAAAAAAAAACAATTTTTTTTCAAAATTGTCAGTCTTTGTTTATAGCGCTAAAAAAATGAATACCACAGGAGGTGATCAAATACCACCAAAAGAAAGCTCTTCTTGTGGGGGGGGTGGGACCATCAATTTTGTTTGGGTTTGTCGCACGATCACCCAATTGTCAGTTAAAGCGATGCAGTGCCGCATCACAAAAAACGGCCTGGTCATTAAGGGGGCAAATCCTTCATGGGCTTAAGTGGTTAAACGGCAATGTCATGTGAACACTTCATCTGCCTAGATGTGACTAGTTCAGGGTTTCAAACCAAGAGATGTTCTCAAACAGGTGTTTTTGCTTTGTGGCAAATACTTTTAATTATATCATATTTTTATCCAAAATAGGCTATTAACAGTATTGCTTCAGCATACAATATATTGAAAGAACACATATAGAGAGAGTATCGCGTGATTAAAAAAAACTCTGTTCACAGATTTATTAGAAAAGGGTAAAACAGTTCCATATATTAAAGCAGTATACATTCAAACATTGAGGGTGGGGGGGTGTTGGGGGGGGCGGGGGGAGAGTAAGCGCTCTTAAAATCATTTATGGTATAAAACAATACAACAGAAAGACATGGACAGAATTAAGTAGAACACCAGGAAAACCTTATTTTGAAAAAGAATTGAGGAAGGTTAGAACTTCCATCACCAGGACAGAAAGGGTAGACAATTTCTCCAGTCGGGGACACAGACCGCAAGAGAAAAGTTTTTGCTGCCGTATGCCTCCCAATTGAGAGGGGTACGAAGTCTTCCCAACTTTATCCAAAACCAAGTATTTAGCTGGAGTTCTACTTTAAATTAGTAGTGCATTTGTTTGCATTGCATTATTCATAGGACAGGCAGAGAAGACTAGATGATTTATGTAAAGATTCAAATTGTCCATCAGAGTAATAAGTAATGTATCCTTGTTGTCTGTCTCTATAATTCAAATGTATTAGGTTGATGGCAGGGTGGCAAAAATGGTTGAAACTTTAATTTTTTCCCCCCTATCTATACAAATAAAGGCAGGTCCGGTGTATTTTTGAACTGCCAAATGTGGTTATAGAACTAACCAAGAACCATGGCAGTGAATTCATTCAGTGTATTGTATTGGCTGAGAGCCAGCTACCATCCAAACACGTACTCCATAGCTTTAGATACTAGACCTTCATCTTTTTTAGGCGTCTGCTTGTCGGATAACACCTGCAAAAAATAAATACACAACATCTTAAAATAGCTACAGTGTTTAGACAGCCCTATGGTTTTATACAAACTTATTAAAACAGCTTAGAGATGAGATCTCTAATAAAGTAAACGGCATGCAGGACCTAGACAGCCAAAAAAAAAAAAATCTAGGATTATTAGAAAAACAAAAAGCAGTAATTTAGACTTGCCTGTAAATTCCTTATCATGGGAATGCTGTATAGGACTTGAATTTATAGACTATGTGCTAAATGTAGCTATCTTCAAGTGGTTAGACACTGGTAAAAACTTTGCTAAAGCAGATCCCCAGTCAAAATTACTATTATCTGAACCATACACTGCAAGACTTGTATTCTTGGACCATAGGACATACCCAGCAAAGAGAGGTGGGCAACAACATGGCAAACAGAACTGCTAAAACGCCTACAAGAAAACAGTTCAAAAGAACCCTAATAAAAACACTTAGAAGGCTGCTTGAAGCTCCATGCTGCAGTCGTGGGTATGTTGAAGGGGAAACCGGGCAAAAGAAAACTTCCTCAAAGGCAGCTACTATCACACCCAGAACCCTCCCTCATGCAGAAGCAAACCAAGGGATGTGGTGTTGACTTGAGGGTTCGCATGTAGGATCTTAGGGAAGAATCCTTTTGACTTGGGCTCTAGCCAAGATTAGACCCAGGTACTCTAGACAGCATGAGGGCTAGGGAGCCAACTTCAGAAATGGATTATCCAGCCAAAAGGTTTTGGCTGGAGAGGGGGGGGTGTGTGTACTCAGTAGGTCATCCAGGTAACTTGTGACATGAAAACTTTGCTGTGGGGGGGGGGGGGGGTGATTATGCATAGATGGGCATATAGTAGGTATACCGATGCCGGAAATTCCATTAGATTTATCTTTTTTGCATCAAAAAAAATATATGGTTTAGAGAATTGAAGTCTTGCATTGGGCAGATGAAGTTGGTGCAAGGCATTCATTAAATCTGCCACCTTTCAATAGGAGGCTGGGATATTGTAAGGCAAAAAGTAGGGGGCAGAGACAAACTCATTTGTGTCCCTTTGGAATGACATATCAAATCCAGACTGACCAAAGCGACAACAGACATCCCTCACATTTAAGAGTGGAGGTGCCCCTTCATTGTGAGGAAGGCTTCTAGGTAGCTTGATGGACTTGAGAGTCCAAGGTGTGAAGCCTTGGTATGGAGGTAGACACCTGGGGAAAGTGAAAGAAAAAACTTTCGCCGAGAAGTAGTAGCAATAGGAATAGGAGACTTGGACTTTTTTTTCTTGTGGTGTTAAAGCACATCAGCTTGAAGCTGGAAAGCCCAAGAAGAACTCACAAATCTAATAGAGTAAACCTGGCCCTTATAGTGCTGACAGCCAAAACTTTGGTCTAGATCCAACTCCAGAAACTGCAGGAGTGTAAAATTAGGGTAGAAGCCAGAACACGAATGATAGACATAAAAGGAAGCAGCCTTTAGTAATTGTAAAAAAAAAAAAAAAAAAAAAAAAAAAAAAAAAAAATCACAAAATTCTGAGATGCCCGTTTTTCAAATCCTGGGCTTCAGCAGTCACACCATTAAAGCCAGCCACAGTGGTAAATCTGTCCTTAAAACAAAACATCCTATCTGGTTATGTGCATGTAGCATTTGCCAATCATACCCTTGGGGCAGTGTGCAGCAATGAAGTCACCACTATGCCCTCTTCATGTGAGAAGCAGACAAAGAAGAAGCTTCATGGGATGAGAGGCATAGGTCAGTGTACTGATCCCATGGAGTCACCAGAGCATCTACTGTTTCCCATAGAATATGATCCTTATGTTTTGATACAAAACCAGTCTAGTTTTGTTGAAACTGGAAGCCAGAAGGTCCACATGCAGCATCCCCCACCTGCACAGGTTCTGAACACCTCTTGGTATAGGGTCAAATTATCCTGGTCCAGATGCCTACCTACCTCTATGCCTAGGGAACACAGTGGGCAAAGCAGGAACATGAAGTTCTGCCCATGACAGGACCAAATCTACCTCTCTAGCTGCATCAAGACTTCTGGTTCCTCCCTTAAGTGTTGATGTATGCCACCAATATGGCATTTTTAAGACCTGCCAGCAGGATATGCCAACACTGAGGAGACAGACTAATTTCCAGGATACTGATCAAGACACAAGTCTAATGCAATAACCAAGTCCCCTACATCAACAGGGTGCCCTGGGCTCCTCCCCAGCCCGAAATTTGTCATGAGGATCTTTCCGAAGACAGGAAAGACTTCCCAGATTCCAGAGTCATCAGGCCAGTGACCTGAGCATTTGGTGCGCAGTACCAGATGAAAGCTCGAAGAAACGCAAGACTAAAAACTGCACAGGTAGAAGCAACAGCCTGATCCCTCTAGTTCCAGAGGGCTGCATCTAAGAACCAAAATAGGTCCCAATTTGGGAAAAATTGCAGGGCATTGACTCCTCAGAGGTAAGCCCGTCAAAGAAAAAAAAAAATGGAGCAACTCGGACAGCCTCACAGCTGATGGATCAGAAACCACTAAGGCCATGGGTAAATCAAATACAGAATTAGTGGGAGAAGGTGCAAGGGCACATGCTGGGGAAGATACAAGAGTCAGTCAGCCTACGTGGATGAATTGAGCCATGAAGTCTTGTATTACTGTAGTAAAAATCTCAGTCAAAAATGTCAGAAGAGCCAAGCCATACCCGATTGAGCTAAAGAGGACTGCAATGACAGGATAGACTCAAGTAGCTGAGGGCCACAGGATTCCAGGCTGCAGATGTCAGCATCAGTAGGCATACTGCAAGCCATCCTGGAGCCACTAGTAGAGTTAGCCAGGGTCAAACATTGCAACAAAACGTCCCCCGGTGTCTAGAATTAAACATGTTACAATTGGAGTGGAGTTAATACAATGTAGGGCTCAGGGAAAAAGGCAAGGTCTCATGCACTAATGAAATGGAAAAATCTGATAGGCGAGGTCAGACAGCCAAAAGATGGCCAAAGTCACTTTAGGTGGGCAACAAGAATGGATTGAAGATTAAAGTTTCAAGTGCCATGTGCCCAACATGCAGGAAACAGAATTTAAAAAAAGGTCCTAGTGGCACATGTAAAGGAGGTAGCTCCCAATCTTCTGCCTGACCAGCCCACTCACAGAGTGAGTCTTCAGAGACAGGGCAAGTGCATATGCAATGCTAGCAGTTCTGGACCTGCAAAAGGCTCCCCACGTAACCTATACCAGAATGTAGTCTGGAAAGCACCTTAGGTGGAATCTAGTGCCCAAAGTCCATTTCCAGGCTACCCCCACCATGTCCAGTCCAGCAGGGGCTGGGTGTGGTATTCCACAAGTAAGGTTGCACTGAATAGCTGCAATGTAAGAGAATCTATTGCAATGATTAAGGGAAGGCTTTATTTAAAGAGAAAAATCTGGAAAAAGTAGGAAAAAAAAATAGTGCTAGCAAAAATAGGTTAGTATTAAAAATTATAGTAGAGCTGAAGAAAAGATGCTCATCATTCTAGGACACTAGCAGAAAAATGAGGCATGCTGGTAGTAGGAGGGGTTATCCAGGGCTGGCTTACAGTTTTTGTTGCCAGTATTTAGTCACCCCATAGGCAGGAATATAGCCTGAAGGTGAAAGACTTGCTGCGTCCCTCGAAGGGATTTGTTTAACGAACACAGGAAAAGTACATACACAATTTTGGGTCAAAAATATAAGGTATAATACCATATATAATTAGAAAGATAAGGGATGTTAAGTTCCAGAACAAAGTCAAAAGGAACATGTTGTATAGTACTACTAGATTTCCCATTGCTTTTTTTAAAAAACAAAAAACAAACAAAAAAACAAAACAAAAAAAAACGGTATTTCTTTAATTCTCCATATCTATTGTATTGCTCCTATTGTACACTCTATATTCATATGCTTGTTTCAAGTCCATTCCCGTATTTTACCCTCTCTTGGTTCCTCACAAGAAAGCCCTACCTGAGAGAGTCAGTAGAGGCTGATATTTGGAAAGTTCTCAAAGCAAATGCTAATTGTCTGGCTGTAATGCTGACCCCTCTTGACCCAATATTTTGGGCCATTGACTCACAAAAATGCAGATAAGACTTCTGACACTTTGCTGATGTCCACAATTGTTCTGTATCAGTGGTTCCAAAGACTGAAGCCAGGTGTTCAACAGCCAGACAAATAGCATTTTCAGAAGTCCTCAAAGTAGGTCTTAAACCTGATAAAAAAAAAGTACACCAACATAGTTATGCAGAAGTATGCTACACACTACTAAAATCAAAAAATATACACAGATTCTTCATTACTGTTAAAAACAGCTGCATGCTTAGGCTACTATAGAGTTATCACCAAATATCCACCACCATCTCAATAACAGACTTACCTGGTATTCACTAGTTGAAGCTTTATAAGCGGCAGCAAGAGGTCTCATTGTTGATCTTGGTGTAGACACTGCTTGGGTAGGGGTACCCAATGTCTTAATTGGTGGTGTGAAGACAGAGTTGACTGAAGACAATGAGGTCTTTTCACCGCTTTCCATAATGCTCTATATAAAAAAAAAAAAAATTGGTGAAAATATACATCGCATGTGGTCAATGGCAAAGTGCATTTTACTGTAAAAAATTACAGAATGAGGAATTTTTTCTCAAATAAATTAAAATCCACATGAGGTGCTAAATGAACAGTAGATCCAAGAAGGGATAGTTGATAAACCCGTCACCAGCTTCAATGTGTATGGGAAAGAATACCATACCATGTGGAAATCCAATCTATGGGATTACTGCTGGAAAGACATTTTTAAGAAATATAATTCTGAGGCGCATCATAAAAGGTTGCATATTAATGGCATTTCATAACTTAAGCCTAGGTTCACACTGACAGCGGGATTGAAATAGTACGAGTTCAGCTGAATGCACATGATTTCATACCCACATCAGGCCGATTTCAGAGACATCTGTGAGGGTTCCTGCACAGATGTCTACTGAAATCGCCAAAAGTAGTACAGAAACCACTTTTGGGAATTGGTGGGGCTCTGCAAAGTCAGCGGCGCGCCTCAAAATATGGCATACCTTTTCCCCAATTCACTACAGCTTTGCCACTTTGTCTTGTTAGCAAATGCCTTGCCCCCACTTTCTCTAATAAGGTGACATCATTGCCTTTGCATGCACTGTAAGCACAAGGCATGATGGCTCAGGCTGCACTGTCATGCATTCTGATGTATGAGTCGGGTACACAAACAAGAAGTGGCCATAGCAGACTTGGGATTTAGCGTCATGACTTTTACATTATAAAAGTCTAAATAAAAGTACAGCGCTAGGGCAAAAAGTGCAATGAATCACACAACACATGTTATGTGCATACATCCAAATATGGTATAATAAAGTGCAATAATTGGTACAGTTTAAAATGAAATAAAGCATAACATGTGCAAAATAATGTCACAAGTGCAAAGACTGTGGAAACAAAAGTTCATATGCAGCCAATTTTAATCAGAAGTCGCCCCATGAAGAGTGGGTGTATTGGAAATGATGATCAATTGCTTGGCAGCGTGATACTCATCGCCACAAATAAAACGAAGGCTTACTAGAAAGCCAGCGACCTCCCATTTTTCGGGGAGGTCACAAAGCACTTTGTTGGATGTGATCCACAGAAAAGATGTCCTGAAGTCTCTCCCCAGTAGCCTCAGAAGATATACACACACCAGGAATTTCACAGCTGATCAGGGTGTGGCGATTTAGAAAATCCTCAGAGCCGGAGAATATAGAGAGACAAAAGACTCCACAGTATAATATTGTCTCTTCTTTGCAGTATATTAGCAGCAGTGCATATACACAGGATATCAAAAAGTTCAAGCCGAGAACTTGTCTCAATTCGTTGGCTTTCTGGTAAGCCTTCATTTTATTTGGGTATCAAGCATTTGATCATTTCCAGTACACCCACTCTTCATGGGACTTCTGATGAAAATCAGCTACATATCAACTTTTTTCCCTTTTTTGTTTGCACGGTCTTTGCATAATATGTTATGATTTATTTCATGTTGAACTGTACCATTTATTTCACAATTGTACTTTACTATACCATATGGATGTATGCACATCACGTGTTGTGCGATTCGCATGAATTGCACTTTTTGCCCTAGCGCTGCACTTTTATTCAAACATTTTTCTTTGCACTCGATATTTAGGTTATAGTGCTGCTGGCTATTTTATGTACTAAGTGCGGATATCTCTTTACAGGTATTATAAAAGTCTGATAGAAAAGGTGTACAAAAAATAAACACAACCAAACAACCTTACCTTATCTATGCAAGGCTTCACACCAATCATGATGCAGTCACCAAATATCTTGCCATCCTTACTTAAAGCCTTCCTGGCTTGTAATTTGGACTGATATTGCACATGCATCCAATTTCCAGTATTGGACATCTGTAAAAAAAAAAAAAAGGGAAAATTACTATACACATAAACTAGCATTAAGGAAGGTGGTCCAAGGAATAAACACACACTTACCACATGTTTTATTATATTCCCATACTGTGCAAACTGCAACAGAATATACGAAGCTGAGGCCTGTGGAAAACTAAAAGTCAAAAACATTTTCAAATTAAAAAGGTTTCATTTAAATATTGGGGGAAAGAAAAAAAAAACAAAACAAATGACAAGGGAGTCTGTAGACATATAAAAATAACAGTTCTGGCTGAAAATCCACAAAACAGTCTTTAATTTTTTTCCTTCTTTAACCACTTCCTTCCCCACCCATTGTCATATGATGTCCACAGATGGGATCTCCTATCCTGGGCGGGCGTCATATGATGTCCTCGGCTTCCAGGCGGTATAGAGGGCCCGCCGCGTCACTGAGGAGCCAATGCGCGAGCCGTGGATCTGTGTGTGTAAACACACAGTATGAACACACAATTTGACTCCACTCCCCTGACAGGACGTGTATCTAAGTATGAACACCGATCGGTCTCCTCCCCTAGTCAGTCCCATCCCCCCACATTTAGAATCACTCCCTAGGTGACACATTTATCCCCTTGATGGTCCCCTAGTGTTAACTCCTTCCCTACCAGTGATATTTATACAGTAATCAGTGCATTTTTATAGCACTAATCGCTGTATAACTGTCAGTGGTCCCAAAATAAGTGTCAAAAGCGTCCGATAGGTCTGCCACAATGTCAGTCATGATTTAAAAAAAAAAAAAATACATTTAATAAAAATGCCATAAATCTATCCCCCATTTTGTAGGCGCTATAACTTTGCGCAAACCAATCAATATATGCTTATTGCAATTTTTTTTCACCAAAAACCATGTACCCCCTAAACTGAGGATATTATAGCAAAAAAAATGTTTTTTTCTTTCAAACTTGTCGCTCTTGTTTATAGCGCAAAAAAAAAAAAAAAAAATGTAATTTAGGTACACTGTTGTACAAGCGCGCAATTGTCATTCAAAATGTTACAGCACTGAAAATTGGCCTGGGCAGGAAGGGGGTGAAAATGCACTGTATTGAAAAAGTTGTTAAAGCGGGGGTTCACCCACACCGCCAAAAAAAAAAAAAAAAAAAAAAAAAAAAAAAAAAAATTATATTAAAAGCCAGCAGCTACAAATACTGCAGCTGCTGACTTTTAATACATGGCCACTTACCTGTCCCGGGGTCCAGCGATGTCGGCAGGGGGCGCCGAGAACCCGCTCGGTTCTCGGCAGCTGCCGCTGCCATCCTAGGTGAGGGAATCAGGAAGTGAAGCGTTGCGGCTTCACTTCCCGATTCCCTACTGCGCATGCGCAAGTCGCGCTGCGCGTCCCAAGTGGTCCCCGCTCTCTGCTGGGAGCTGTGTGTTCCCAGCAGACAGCACGGTGGGGACGGGAAGAGGCATAGACTCCCGTGGGAGTCTATATGCCGGAAGTGGGTGCAAATACCTGTCTTAGACAGGTATCTGCACCCCCCCTCCCCCCTGAACGGTGCCAAATTTGACACCGGAGGGGGGGGGGGGGGGGTTCCAAAAAGCGGAAGTTCCATTTTTTGTGTGGAACTCTGCTTTACATAAAAAATTTGATCTGGAGTCTGATATTTACCAGATTCAACCTCTAATAGTATATACAGTATATCTCTTCTTGTTATTCTCAGAGTGGATTAGAGATTTTGCTCCCTAACCATATAGTTGGTTATTTATATTTACCACTGCATAAAGATATTTAAGAATTGCTTGTTTTTTTAAACTTTACAAATCAGCTAAATTATTATGTACCCCTAAACTGAGGATATTATATTTTATGTTTATTATCCGATTAATCCAAACAATAAATTGGCCAACTAATCGATTATGAAAATAATCGTTGGTTGCAGCCCTAGTTCGCTCCCTCCAGTGGCTAATGTTACTGTATTTGAGATCTGTAGAAAAGCATTTCAAAAAAGGTAAAAGTCATCAAAAATGACTCTACTGGTAATAGCTGAATATATGCGAGGACATAAAATGCACTGTGCCAAGTTAACTCTTTCGCTTCAGTAGTTTGAGTCAATGACCTACAAAAGTAACAGATGGGGAGTTCTGGCTTTTCTTAACCAGCAGGTTGACCAGATTGCCCAATCCACGCATTGTAGGTGGATGGGGTAATCCTCCCCGCTGTGTCATTCTATTCTGACAGATTGGGGGTCTTTTTTCCCCAACAGGATGGTTGAACAGAAGAAGTCGATCCGTAGATAGTCTTCTGTTCAACCACAGTGGACATACGTGGATCACAATTCAGCCGTTCCCTGTTAACCGGCCAAACTTTGGACCTATGGACCTTTCTATGCTGCAATAACTGTCATTTAAGTGATTTTTTACTTTTTTTTTAGACAAACAATGCTTTAATATTGCCTTAAATTTTTTTTTTCCAGCAACTTATGGACTCATTTTGACAGATGACAACCACCAAGTTTGAAGAAAGGGTGGGGGGGTGGAGAGGCAGCAGGGCAGAAGGACAGCATGTACTCATGCCCTGTGTACTAGTTTTGTACATGTGTAGAATGCACAGCGCCCAAAACTGGTAAAGAGTCAGAGACAAGTGTAAGTCAGTGTTGCTCAGAATATAACCCATTTTGTATCTGGAAAATCTACAGTGCATTGCAGAACATTAACGTATACAAAAAAACAAAAAAAACAAACAATCTCTTGTCGTAATGGTCAACCATCGACATATCACTGTTGGAAATCTTCCTTGCACCATAGATAAAGCATGTTTAAAAAGATATGACACACAAAGTAGCACATAGACAGACATTATCTGATATTTCCTGTGGGAGGAAAAAAAAAAAACAAAAACAAAAAAAAAAAACAAACAAAAAACAAACAAAAAAACAACTCACCCATAGACAGTCACCCACGTATCATCCAACTGGTCTTCAGATGTCAATGCATCGCCTTGTGTATAAAATGGATCTAGCTGAGCAGGTGACAGGGTCGCTTTTCTACTCTGATTGATGGTTGCTGGGCTAAAGACGCTTGAAGCTGTTTACAAGCAATGAAACATTTTACACACAGGCAACATTTTCTAACTCTCTTTCAAAGACCGTAATCACAACAACATTATCTCAGTGTGTGTTTGGGGCCGCTCACATGCTCCTGCAAACCTGTCATATTCAGACAAGCAGTGGTGTCTGTACAGTCATGAATTCCTCAGAAATATGGACTACCTTCACATAGCTCCAGCTGCATAACAATGCGCTCATTCATGCTGTACAGGCCACAGGGCTTGTGTGAATGAGCCCTTGATATTTTCATGCGAGTGCAAACCTGATTTATAAACCATACTTCTGATTAATTCAGGGCTATAGTGAAGAAAGCTATTAAGGGGCTAGCTTTAATCAGCTTGACAGGGCTTCAGGGCTTTGCAACGAGAATGAGGATACCTTTAGGTAATTTTTTTGAGAGCCATCCATTAACTGAATGCCACCCAAAACATATCTAGTTTGCAAATCCAGTAAAACCGTCTTAAACCAAAGCTTTTTCAGAAGTGACAACTATTGTCACAACTGTGCATGGCCATGTTTTGTTTAAATGTGATTGTGGACTTTAACAGAACAATTCTAATCAAAATGGTTGTATAATGAATAAGCACAAGCTCCGCAATTGCAGAATCCTGTTTTTTCCACTCAACTCTCGTATCATAAGGGTTTGCTCTAAATAGTCCTAAATACGGTCAATCTGCTTACAACAATTCTGCACATTTTGCAGGATGCATCAACATGTTAAGTTTTACTCATAAGTTAGATGAGCATCAGGCCACATTTTTATGAATCATTCACACAAAAATAAAAGTAACGCTAAATAAAGCCTTCACATACAGAAATAAAAAAGGTTTCTATTCATCCTATGAAGTGCATAAATGGATAAAAACCTAAATCAAAATAATATTTGGGGTCTTCACCCCTTGACTTTAAAACCCAACTCTAGGCACAGCAATTCTTCAGGTTTTTGTATTTATTTAATTTTTTTTTTAAAAGGGAGAAGTTCACTTTTCATAACATAAAAGTATACATCAGTGTAGCGCAGCAAAAATAAACATTGAATCAAAGAAAAAAAAAAAAAAAAAAAAAAAAAATGTAATTAACTACTTGTTTACTGGGCACTTAAACCCCCCTCCTGCCCAGACCAATTTTCAGCTTTCAGCGCTGTTGCACTTTAAATGACAATTATGCGGTCGTGCTACACTGTACTCAAATGACATTTTTATCTTTTTTTTTCACACAAATGGAGCTTTCTTTTGGTGGTATTTAATCACCACCGGGGTTTTTATTTTTTGCTAAACAAAACAAAAAATAAAATACAAACACACATGTTTAATAGTTTGTTATAAAATTTTGCAAACGGGTAATTTTTCTCCATTGATATTCGCTGATAAGGCGCCACTGATGGGCACTTATAGGGCGCCACTGATGGGCACTTATAGGGCGCCACTGATGGGCACTTATAGGGCGCCACTGATGGGCACTTATAGGGCGCCACTGATGGGCACTTATAGGGCGCCACTGATGGGCACTTATAGGGCGCCACTGATGGGCACTTATAGGGCGCCACTGATGATGATGCAGTGTGGTCACTGATAGGTGGCGCTGGTGGGCATTGAAGCCTCTCCACGATCGGGACCGATGTCCCTCTCGCAGCCGATCGGCTTTTTTTCTTCTCCTCACACTACCAGCGTGAGGAGAAAAAATAGCCGATTACTGGCTCCGTTTAGGTCACATGATCAGCTGTCATTGGCTGACAGCTGATCACGTGGTAAGGGGTCGGGATCGACCCCTTACTCAGATCTGTGATCAGGCGAGTCTCAGACTCGCTGATCACAAAGCGCGCCACGCGCCCTGCAGGGGGCACGCAGGCCGCTCGAGTACGGGAGGATGTCCTCCCGGCAAATTAAAACCGCGCTGTAGCCGTCTTTCGGCTATAGCGCGGACAGCAAGTGGTTAAAGCGGAGTTCCACTTTTTTTTTAGTTTATTAAAAGACAGCAGCTACAAAAAGTATAGCTGCTGACTTATAATAAGCACACTCACCTGTCCCACGGTCCAGTGATGCGGCCGTCCGAAACCTCCGCTCTCTCTCCCTCCTCTCAGCCGGCATTGTGAGTGTGGACGCCCGGCTGTGACAGTTTGCGGCTTCACAGCCAGGCGCGCATGCGCGAGCCACACTGCGCTCCTTCAATGGCCAGGCAACATTCTGGGACCCGTCACATGTCCCAGAACATTGCCAGGAGGGAGGGGCCGCCTAGCAATCGCCTAGCTGGTTAGAAGCCTGGAAGGAGGAAGTGTTTCATATTTGGGTGGAACTCCGCTTTAATAAAAGTCAAGCAAAAAAAAAAAAAAAAAACCACCACTCAAAAGTTCAGCAGTGTATGCGTAACCAGTGTAAGAAAAAAACGTGTCAATCCTCCATCAGATAAAAACTGCCTGCTCTCCTTCGTCTAAGACTCAGATGCATGTCACTATGCTCCACTCCACCCTATAGGGTGGAATGGAGCATTAGTGACGTGCATCTGAGTGTCACCTGGTGAGGTGGTGAGCTGTATCGTGTTATATGCTTGTTACAGCTTTGATCTAGTAAGTGTTTATGTATAGCGGGGTGAATCAAATATATCCATACGGAACACACTATGTTTGCCTTTTTTGCTATACATAATAAAGATTGGAGCCATTTGTTCTCGGTGAGGCAACAGCCTGCTGCTTCCTTTTTCCATGTGGAGTGAGGAGAGGAAGAGAGCCATTAATCCATTCAATTAGAGGATAAGAAGCGGAGTTGTTTCATCTGGATGCGAGGAGATATTTGCTTTTTTTTTTTTTTTTTTTTTTTTTATCTTTAAGGCCCCTTTCACACGAGCGTACCTGTCATCCGCCAGCTCAGCGGAGATCAACGGAAAGATCTCCCGCTGAGCCGGCGGACCGAGACGGGCTCCGTGGAAGCGGAGTCCGCCTCGTATGAATGAGGCCTTACACGAGGTGAGCAGGCAATTTAATCTGATAGAGGATTGACACATTGTTTTTTCTTACACTGGTTACGGGATATACTGCTGAACTTTTCACAGAGAATTTTGTTTAATTTTTTACAGAGAGACTTTTATTAATAAATATTTTTTTCTTTGATTCAATGTTGATTTTTGCTTAGCTACACTGATTTATACTTTATATTTCTTTGAGGTTGGCGGGACAGCAAGCAGCTATTAATAGCATATACACTTTGTTCTCTGCGCTGATTGGTATCATTTCATTTTTCACCTTTCATAACATATTACATCCATTTTTGGGCAGCACAGTGGTGTAGTGGTTACCACTTTCACCTAGCAGCAAAGAGGTTCGAATCCCGACCACGACACCATCTGCCTGGAGTTTGCATGTTCTCCCTGTGCCTGCATGGGTTTCCTCCGGGTACTCTGGTTTCCTCCCACACCCCAAAGACATGCTGGTACGTTAATCGGATCCAGTCTAAAAAAATTGGCCCTACTATGTATGAATGTGTGTTAGCGACCTTAGGTTGTAAGCTCTTTGAGGGTAGGGACTGATGTGAATGTACAATGTATATGTAAAGTGCTGCGTAAATTGACGGCGCTATACAAGTACCTGACATAAAATATTCAGGGTGTAACATGTTACAGATGTGCCAACCCCTGCATCCCACCGTTTTTTTTTTTTTTAAACGCCCGCAAGGCATAATTTATTCACAGAGTTCTGTAAATGTGAAAATAAGTGCCTTTGCAGCTGTTAGCTTGTTGTGTTCAATGAACTACCAGGGTGCTGTTGAGCATGCTAGGTAGTTTGAGTGTCTGTATGAAGTACAGGCAGACAGCTTACACTGTCTGCAAAGCATTGCACCCCAAGTAAAAAAAAAAAAAAAATTAAATTAAATTTATATTAAATGCACATTTTACCAAAAAGAAGTGCATTTATTTTATTTACAAAGGTGAACTTACCATTTAAATAAACAACATATTTTACTACCAAGGAGCTCGGAAAACACAGCCACAGTGTCACTACTGAGCTGCACTGTGACTAGCATGGCAGTGGAATGGGAAAAAGGCACAAAACCAGAACAAGTCACCCCTGGATTGGGACTGGGGGCTAAACACCATATTGGAAGCCACATGGGTGTGCAGCCATTATTCCAGCCACTGCAGGAACAGGTCAAAAACTAGAGTTTGCCGGGAAACTTCCACAGGGGATCTGTTCTAAATGCACCACAGCTGATGGGATGTTGTGGCCTCTGGCTTATAAGAGAAAAAAAAAAAAAAAAAAAAAAAAAAAAAAAAAAAAAAAAAAAAAAAAAGGAAGGGGGAGAACCATACATATTATATATACACATATATACACACTGGGGGTTATTTACGAAAGGCAAATCCACTTTCGCTATAAATCTAAGGGGTTAGATCTGAAATGAGGGGAAGCTCTGCTGACTTTATCATCCAATCATGTGCAAGCTAAAATGCTGTTTTTTATTTTCCTTGCATGTCCCCCTGCAGTGCAAAGGGGATTTTCCTTTAGTAAATAACCCCCAGTATCTCACAAAAGTGAGTAAACACCTCACATTTGTGTTGTATTCTATCTTTTCATGTGACACTGAAGAAATGACACTTTGCTAGTAGTGAGTGTACAGCTTGTATAACAGTGTCAATTTGCTGCCCCCTTAAAATGACTCACACAGCCATTAATGTCTAAACCACTGGCAAAAGTGAGTACACCCCTAAGTGAAAATGTCCAAATTGGGCTCAATTAGCCATTTTCCCTCCCCGGTGTCATGTGACTCGCTAGTGTTGCAAGGTCTCTGGTGTGAATGGGGAGCAGGTGTGTTAAATTTGGTGTAATCACTCTCTCATACTGGTCACTGGAAGCTCAACATGGCACCTCATGGCAAAGAACTCTAAGGATCTGAAAAAAAGAATTGTTGCTTTACATAAAGATGGCCTACCTTGGCACCCCAGATGTTTTGGAACTACATTGCCCATGAAGCTCATGCACTCTGCAGTGTAGCTGAGTAGCATAGGATATGTAGTTCCAAAACATCTGGGATGCCAAAGTTCAGCATCACTGGCCTAGGCTATAAAAGATTGCCAAGACCCTAAAACTGGGCTGCAGCACGGTGGCCAAGACCATACAGAGGTTTAACAGTACAGGTTCCACTCAGAACAGGCCTCTCTATGGTCGACCAAAGAAGTTGAGTGCACATGCTCAGCATCATATCCAGAGGTTGTCTTTGGGAAATAGACATATGAGTGCTGCCAGCATTGTTGCAAAGGTTGAAGGGGTGGGGGGGTCAGCCTGTCAGTGCTGAGACCATACGCCGCACACTGCATCAAATTGGTCTGCACGGCTGTCATCCCAGAAGGAAGCCTCTTCTAAAGATGATGCACAAGAAAGCCCGCAAACAGTTTGCTGAAGACAAGCAGACTAAGGACTTGATTACTGGAACCATGTCCTGTGGTCTGATGAGACCAAGATAAATTTATTTAGTCCAGATGGTGTCAAGTGAGTGTGGCGGCAACCAGGTGAGGAGTACAAAGACAAGTGTGTCTTGCCTACAGTCAAGCATGGTGGTAGGAGTGTCATGGTCTGGGGCTGTCGGCACTGGGGAGCTACAGTGCATTGAGGGAACCATGAATGCCAACATGTACTGTGACATACTGAAGCAGAGCATGATCCCCTCCCTTCAGGGACTGGGCCTCAGGGCAGTATTCCAACATGATATGGACCCCAAACACACCTCCAAAAAGACCACTGCCTTGCTAAAGAAGCTGAGGGTAAAGGTGATGGGACTGGCCAAGCATGTCTCCAGACCTAAACCCTATTGAGCATCTGTGGGTGATCCTCAAACGGAATCTGGAAGAGCGCAAGGTCTCTAACACCCACCAGCCTCTGTGATGTCGTCATGGAGAAGTGGAAGAGGACTCCAGTGGCAACCTGTGAAGCTCTGGTGAACTCCATGCCCAAGAGGGTTAAGGCAGTGCTGGAAAATGATGATGGCCACAAAAAATATTGACACTTTGGGCCCAATTTGGAAATTTTCACTTAGGGGTGTTCTCGCTTTTGTAGCCAGCGGTTTAGACATTAATGGCTGTGTGTTGAGTCATTTTGAGGGGACAGCAAATTTACACTGTTATACAAGCTGTACACTCACTAATTTACATTGTAGAAAAGTGTCATTTCTTCATTGTTGTCACATTAAAAGATATAATAAAATATTTACAAAAATGTGAAGGGTGTACTCGCTAGCTCCTCCTAGGTACCCCATCTAGGCATGCCAACTGGTATTTAAAAAAAAAAAAAAAAAAAAAAAAACCCACACACCTGCAAGATAGGTAGCTGGACAGGGAGGACCCTGCATCTAGCATGTTGGGCTGAAAGGTTCATGTAAAACAACAAACATATGGTACCTGTTGGTCCGGAGGAAACCCATCAAACGGAGGCTCAGGGGGTATGGTGATTTTTTTTTTTTTATGGTGGATAATGAGTTATCTGTTTCTAGGTAGGAAGAGCCTTCTCTCAGATGCTGCCCTGGAGGACGACTTGAGTAAATTGATGTGCCTGGACCCCTTTCACACTAGGGCCGCCCGTGCGATAGCGGTAAAGCACTGCTCGTTTAAGCGGCACTTCGAACCCCATAGAAGGAGTTAAAAACTCCCGTGCTACGGCGCTTCCGAAGCGCCGCCCATTCATTGCATTGCAGGATTTTTATTTAACGCCCCGCAAGCGCACCGCCTGTGTGTGAAAGGACTCATTGCCATGAATGGGAGGCAGTTTTGCAGGCGCTATTTCTAGCACTAAAACGCCTGAAAACTGCCTCAGTGTGAAAGGCTTCAAAGAGGCTGAGAGCTGCTGCACTGGAGACCTAAAAGATGGGTTAAACATGTTACAAAGGGTGAACCTATCCTTTAAAAACGGCAAGTGTGTCAAAGGCAGAGGGTGGACACCCCAAATATTGGATTTAGGAATTTTTTCACAAGTGTCAAAAATAAATAAATACTGTGGCACAGTATTATACATGTGCAGTATATACAAAACATATAAAGATTGTACACATACCCTACTACAGCGTGAAGAAAATAGCCATAATTTCCAGCCACGAAGAAGCATTCCCTTCCCTTGTGTAAAGAACTGGTGCTTGAAAATGGTCTCAGGCCTTTGGCTCTGACTAAATCAACTCTGAACTTAAACAAGGCTTCCCTTTCTTGCTCCATACAGCTGAATGGAGTGGTGAGGGAGCCAGAGGCGCGTGTGTGTGTGTGGAATACACTGCCTTAGTTTGTCCCTCGTATTTCACTTTGAAAGTGCTCAGAATAGCTTATAGTCCTGTGTAGAACCTGCTTCAAACAACTAGACAGGTAAAGGTTTTTAAAAAATTATTTTTACATATGCTATGTGGTTGGATTGATCTGAAAACTAATAGGTTTAAGTTCTGCATTAAAATGATTACATACAGATTACTATTAAAACAACTTACTTGCACCTGGAGTTGACGGCATGGCACCAGAAAGAGGAGTATGTAGCGTAGAAAAGCTGGGCTGCTGGAGAATGAAGAAAAACAAAATACACTTAAAAATGGAGCTGACAAGAGTTCCTTACAGACTAAATGAAGGGAGGGTTCCTCAATCTACTATTGTTATGATGCACAGAACAGTAAATACCCATCTCCAAGTGTATATGGCAAATGCATCCATCATCCTCCCCCATGATCCAAGTGTTTCCAATTAAACATCTTTCGATTTTTACTAAAACCTACCTTTTCCCAATTCTAAATTAAACTTCCCCCACTTGCTGACCAGGACTTTTCTGGCACAATTTAGAACTGTTACCTGTTTAGAGCTATAGAGGAGGTCCAGTGTTAGAATTACTGCTCTCACTCCAACGTTCACAGCGATACCTCACAGTGGTGAAGTAAACCTCTGGGGGGGGGGGGGGGGGGGGCAAAAAAACAAATAAAAGGGTGCAGGGCGGCTCGTGCATGCACAGTCAGCTGTGAAGCGGCATGCAGCACAGCCGGCTGCCCATATAGTCCTTACATTAAAAGGCAATACCTACAGAATTTGTAGCTTCTGACTTAATTCCCCCCCCCCCCCCCCCAGAGTGAAGAACCTCTTTAAGCACTGTCAGCAGCGGGATTCACTTCCCGGGTATGCAATTTCCGGGAAGTGAACAAAACTAAAAAAAAACTTTTAAACAAAAACTAAAGTCAGAAGTTTTTTTTTTTTGTTTTTTTTATCTTAAGGCATTAGGATAGAAAAGCTTCAGTGTGCAGCAGCCTCCTTCATACTTACCCAACTCCCTCATTGGCTGACACAATAAGGAGAGAGGGGGGGCGGGAGCCAAGCTATGGCTCAGTGTCTGAATGGACACAGAGCACTGACTCAGCTCGGGTGCCCCCATAGCAAGCCACTTGCTGTAGAGGCAGGAGCCGGCGAGGGACCCGAGAAGGAGGACCCGGGCTGCTCTGTGCAAAACCACTACACAGAGCAGGTAAGTATTTAAATCCAGGCACCATGTCATCATGACAAAGTCTGGATCCACCAGGTGTCTGGACTGACACCCTTCTCAGTCTCCCAGCAAGCCGCTGAGAGCCTGAGACGGCCGCTACGCCCCCTCCACAGCCCAGCGCTCCAATGAGGGAGCAGAGAACTGTGACTGACAGTCTACAGCTCTCTTCTCACGGAGCTCTGAAAATCGAGCAATCGGTAGTGTTCAATTGCTCGGTTCTCAGTGTGGAGGCACCAGGGGACAGATGCAGAATCGGACCGATGCTGCATCCACCAAGGTAAGTATGATTCTCCAAAGAAAATCCTTTACTTCTCTTTTAAGGCTTTAAAACCACTTTGTGACATGTGAACCGAACAGGCTTTATATGGAGCCAGTTCACATAAGTCCAGGCTGGCCACAGTTTTTTAAAAAAAGTTGCGTACTTTTTTCAGTCCAGTTCTGGTGTAAATTCAAGTGTCATACACTAAAAATTTGCACCTGAACTGGTGAACGAAAACACGCCAAAATCCTTAAAAAAAAAAAAAAAAAAAAAAAAAAAACAAAAACACATGCAAGGAAACTGCCTGGACATATGTGAACCAAGCCAAATGCATAAAAAAAATACAAGACAATGCTTTTAAAAATGCATGTAAACCTACGTTTCTGCATATGCATTTTCATGTGCAGCATGGTGTAAAAGGACCTGTAATACTTGCCTACATTCTATTTGAAGCTGGTGCCATGACCACTGCCAAGTTTCCCGTCTTAGTCGGCTCCTTTCTCTTGCAGCAACCTATGGAGCCGCCTTTGCATGTAGGGATTAGAGTTGTGTCTCCCTCCACTGTGTGCGCATCAATAGAAAAACACAGTCCTATAGCCTACACCAAGCTAGCAGACTGGTTTGAGACTGCCCGGTCTCCTGTTAACTCTTCCTTGTGAAGAATGATGTTCAGAGAAGCAACACTGGGAGAGCAGGGGCCAAAAGCATTAAGAGTTATGAACTGCAAGTACTGGGGTAAGTATATTAACAAATAGCTTACTAGGGAATATTTGTGTGCTCAATATGTTAAGCTAAAAATCTGTCAGGGGGTTGATACTACTTTAATACTTGCTAATGAAGAAATCACAGTTCTGGGCTCCCTTCCACAAACAGCATGTGATCTAATATAGAGAGGCATCGGTCATGTGATATCAGCTGAAAGGAAAGGTCACAGTTCAGCCAGAGCGGTCGATGGGCCAGCCTCAGATTATCAGTCCTCTATTTCACTGTGGCTGCAATACTACTACAGCTTGATCTGTTGATTAAGTGTGGGGTTTATAGCTACATTAAGCAAAAATTGGGATGGTAGTGAACTTACCAGTTTTCTGGAATTAAGAGGTGTTGACCCAAGACCTGGACTTGAGATGTCATCATAAAGGCTTCTAACTGGAGGAGCACCGCTCTTATCTTTATGTGATGGTAGTACAGGCTGATGAGGGGACCCACCTAAAAAGGTTAAAAAATAAATAATTAAAAATAAAATAGATGAACACATTTATACAGCAACTAGAATGGCACAAAGACTCCCTTCCTGCTCTCATGTGACAGCACTGGGTGCTTGGGGCACCAATCACCATCATAGTCACATCGGTCTGTAAAAGGGAACCAGTCATATGATCTCTATACACAAAAGCCAAAACAGTGTTACAGGGAGGGGAGGTAAGGAAGGCAACAAGTACGTAAAACATGTTTATTTTTCCCAGTAGCAACTTCTCTAAGAAAAATAAAAACTAGGTCAATTTTAATTGACTTTTCCCCCTACAACAAATATATATACAAATGTCATGACCAATACTACTAGCATCACTTTAGTCAAAGTTTGTCCCAAATAAGGTGTACAATGAAGAGAGTGAAGTGGTAGCAAACGATAAATAAATTTTTTTTTTTTTTTAATGCTTTGGCAGTTTGACTGGCCGAGCTGCGGTGACATCACTCCAGCACATGCACGGCTCCCTAACTGGATGGCACACCGTCCATTGAGAATGAGGTGCGCACGTCGGTGATGTCACCGGCTGCTACGATATAGTAAAGATCTACTAAATGGTGCATGTTTAAGAGATATTTACTGTACCCACAGGTAAGCCTTATTTTAGGCTAAACTGTAGGTACACAAACAGGTAGGCTTAACTACCCCTTTAAAATGCAACTCATTTATATGAATTCACCCTTTCAATGGGCCCTCTACCTTCCCTGCATTTCAGGGGTTAATGTCTCCTAAGTAGAAATACCTTGCTCTGTAGGGTCCCTCCTGCAGACTGGTTCCCAGCAGCTGCCTCTTTAAGCAAAGACTTCACCCACAGACTGGAGCTTTAGGCAGAGGAGGAAAGCAGCGGAGCAGGGAGAGAGGTAAGTGACAGAGCCAGCACTATACCCCTCCTAGATACCAGCATTGCAAGGGCAGATTTTGGATATTACTGAAGCTGGGCTTTCAAGATCTTCTCATGGAATAACTTTTTAAACATCTGCTGGGTTTACAAATAAGTAAATCTTAGGTGCTGTACGCAACCTCCTGGATTGCTGCCTGTTATTTACAATTTCATTAAAGCCAGAAGGTATAGCCATTTGTTTAACGCACACACTACACAGGCCCGCCCTTACTTTTGTCCATTCACAGAATGCTTTGTATTTTGAAGGATTTCACGAAATACAAAGGGTTCTGTGAGTGGACAAAAGGAGAGAAGCAGACAAAAGAATGGCTTGCGTAAAAGGAAAGCCACAAGTCTGTCAAAGTGGCTAAAGTACACCAACAGCTATATTTCCTGACTTTAATGAAACTATAAAAATTGTATAGAACAAGCAGTGTTCCACGAGATGACATCACCTAAGATTTAACCATTTGTAAAACCCAGCACATTTTTTAAAAGCCTTGGTTTCCAGTCATTTTGTTGCTGCCTGCGTTACGTGCAGTGGCAAAAAAGAGTGGGCTTTAACGCCCACTTGCCAAATATATGCATTACTGGGCGACTGATGTATGCGCCAAGAGAATGCAGCACAGACTGAGCTGTCAAAGACAGCTCTTGGTTCCCACTAACTGGTAGGACTGGCTCCCGATCATGTGACAGCCAATCACAGTGGTCACATGATCACTGATCTTTCCCGCCACCTTAAGAGAAGTAAAGGGATTTTTTTTTTGCAGATATACAATTACCTAGGTGGATGCAGCATTGGTCCGATGCTGCATCAGTCCCCCGGTGCCCCTGCACTGAGAGCTGAGCGATCGAACACCGCCGATCACTCGGTTTTCAGAGCTCTGTGAGTAGAGAGCTGTAAGACTGAGTCACAGCTCTGTTCTTCTCCCTCCTTTCTCACTGGAGCGCGGGGCTGTGGAGGTGGCAGAGTGGCTGTCTTAGGCTCTCGACGACTCGCTTCCAGTCCAGGAACCTGGGGGATCCAGACTCCGTGGTTCAGTCCGCTCTCTGCTGAAAACTGGTCACAGGAGTGCAAAACGAATTGCACTCCTGTGATCCTTAGGAGAACTACAGCCAAACAAGCTTTGGCTATACTTCTCCTTTAATTGTATAGACTCTACAAAAGGATGTCGGGGTAAGATAGCGGTCAGAAAAGTTGGGTGTTCGGCCACAAACACCTAAAGTACTAAACTGGTTACACATTTTTTCACAAAGCATACAGTAGATTTTTCTTCTACATTTTTGCAGTATGTATGCACAGTGCTAAACACTTGATCACATGCAACTGGTGTTCCGAAGGAAAACAGTGAATTGTCAGAGGTCCCAGGCAGACGGTTTATAAAAAAGGGAAAGAGTGTCACCCAAGACAGCTAAATAAGTCAACAAGGGCTGCATCATCAGTACAAGCGACCTTTCACAGCCAATGTTTATTCTAGGATGCATGCATTACTAAGCTACAAGAATGGTATCAGTGAACAGCTGGAGGACGTTGCATCTGAACCAGCTTCAGCAAACACTGCTTCCAGTAAACTGGGGAAGTCACACTCTACAGTAACACAAACTCCCCAAGGCGGCAATTTATGGCAAAGCAGAATATTCAGTAATAAATCTTTGTAGCTGATTTTTTTGATGCAATGTTTGGAACAAAATTCTATACATTCTATGACTTGCAGCAGGAACTAAAACCTGTCTATGACAAGGCGCTGCTTCTACAGGTGGCAAACATGTTAGCAAACAGAAACAATCAACTACTGAATCCTTCTGCACGCAATTCCTTTGACCGGAAGTTTCTGTCACTTGCTACAACATATATAAAAAAAAACACAAGTTGTTTTGTTCTATGATCTCTTACTGCAGTGCTATCCAGAGCTCTCCCTTCAATATATGCACTCCCCGTTTGTGAAGAATTGGAACATACTCTGCCAGAATACCACAATGCAATCAATGCCTAGTGGCCAAGCGCACAACATATCACATGCGAGGATTACCCAAAGAGGGGTATGACTATAGTAATCCGCACAGGAACCATGAGGAGTCTACACAGACATACAGGGGGTGATTTACTAAAACTGGAGAGTTCAAAATCTGGTGCAGCTCTGCATAGAAACCAATCAGCTTCCAGGTTTTGATGTCAAAGCTTAATTGAACAAGCTGAAATTAGAAGCAAATCGGCTACCACGTACATATGCACCAGATTTTGCTCTCTCCAATTTTAGTAAATCAAAACCACAGTAAACACTTTAGGACAGCTCCAGGCAGAGCATTATCAGATAATGCAACTAGAACTACAGTTTATGCTGTCATCTTTTACATCATATGCAAAGTCTAATAATGTATCTCACAATATTTCACAAAAGTGGTTGCAAACCCTTACAAACCACTTTTTTCTACAGGCAAGCCTATAATAAGGCTCACCTGTAGCTACCGTAGATATCTCCTAAACCAGAGTCCACGGCACGTCCATGCAGTTGCTTCAGCTGATGTGCGGTTACCGGCAGCCCCCCGCGCTTGAGTGACGTCTTCGCGGCTCCGGCCAATCACATCGCCGGAGGCCACGATACCCGGAAAGAACTCCAGGAGACATGTCACCAGGCAGAGCAGTGTGCCGGGACCGCTGCGGGGGCTTCGATCTAAGGTGAGTATTTCATAATGAGCTAGTATGCTATGCATACTAGCTCATTATGCCTTTGTCTTGCACGTTTTTATTTATTTTTTTAGTAGGTTTACTTTAAAGTGGTTGTGAAGGTTTTTTTACCTAAATGAATTCTCTGCATTAAGGTAAAAAAAATCTTCCATGATCAGCTGCCTCCCAGTCCCCTAAGGCTCCATTCACACCAATGCAGGACTTTTTTTTTTTTTTAAATTGTAACATGGTTAACATGGGTTCCTTTGGAACATGTTCACATCGATGCACATTTTTGCCTCTGCATTTTTGGAAAAGGTCAGGGACTTTTAAAAACGCAAAACTGTGCTTTTTTTGGTTCAATAGATTTCAATGGAGAAGCTGCAGAAAAGCATGTAGTGCGTTTTTACCGCATTAACGTGATTTTGCATTTTTAAATCTACATAACAAATTTTCCAAAAAAAAAAAAAAAAAAAAAAGCGGAAAGCAAAGCAAAAAGCACTGCAGAAATGTTCAAAAGCAATATGCATAAATGTGAATCCAGCCTGAATACTAACTGGTCTTTGTAGCAAGGAGTACATGGAACGATGCATGTCAAAAAAACAATGAAGAAATTTCTCCGGGTGTGGTAACCCTGGAATGCCCATGCTCAGCCGTCTTGGCTTGACAGTGCTCTTTTGTCGCTCTAACAGCCCTGCACTGTGATTCCCTGGGACTCCTTTTCTTCTGCCTCTTTTAGCTCCTGCTCTCTTTCTAGTGATCAGTTACTATGAAGGACCGGCTGTAAGGCATAGGCCTGGCTTATATGGTTACTATATATACAATCTTTATTTTTGGTACTGAAACAAGCCTTAAAGTGGAAGTCTGTGCTAAAACTAAAATCCCTTTAAACAGCCATGATCTAACACTAACCTAATAAAAAAAAAAAAAATATAAAAATTTAGTAAACATACCTTTTCTGCAGGCGATCCGGTCCCAAGCTGAGCTGTCAGCCGTGTCTTCGCTGTGTGCAGAGGACACGTCTGACAACGGAAGCCCCATAGTATCGTTAGAACTACTGTTTAATTCTGATGTTGCTAACTTAAATCTATTTTATAATGTATGGCTCAATACATTGGCCATGTGGGCTTTTCATGCTCACATTTTTCACTGTTGAATGTAACTGTCCAATTGCTAGCTCTGTTTACATGACCGATTAATAAAAATCCCTTGTAAAAAAAAAAAAAAAAAAAAAACACAAAACGCACACACAAAGAAAAAATTCCCAGCTCACTTACCAGCCTGCAACAAACCAAATTAACCCAGTCTAACAGTTCACGTTAAAACCAGGGCATAATTTTGCACAAGCTGCAGCAGCCACATAACCCCAGTGTGTTGGAGTCCCAACTCTATATTTTTTTTAGAGTCTGAGTTGTAGCACATATATAATAATGGATCGAATAAGGGCAGGTATGCCTGGAGGGAGTCCACCCCTGCTTAAAAAAGGTATAGGGATGTATTGGATACTAGAGCTGCACGATTCTGGCTAAAATGAGAATCACAATTTTTTTGCTTAGAAAATAGATCACGATTCTCGTGGCGTAACATCATCTTTCACATTAAAAACAAAAAAAATTGGGCTAACTTTACCGTTTTTTGTTTTTTTTTTTTTTTATTCATTGAAGTGTATTTTTTCTCAAAAAAATTGCATTTGAAAGACCGCTGGGCAAATACAGTGTGACAAAATATTGCAGCAATTGCCATTTTATTCCCTAGGGTCTCTGCTAAAATATATATAATGTTTGGGGGTTCCAAGTAATTTTCCAGCAAAAAATATTGATTTTAACTTAAGAAAGAAGTGTCAGAAAAAGATTTAGACTTTAAGTGGTTAAACTTCCTGCATTTACACTTTGTTGAAAACTTGGCAGACTGCCCAGATTATTTATTTACTAAGAAGGAAGCTTAGTTACAATGTTTCAGGTTAAAAGACTTGGCAGAATGCCCCAGCTGAGTGAGCAGATAAAGTCTCTCCACTTGTTTATATGAAAGAATCGGCAACCTCTGTAGGAGAGATCGTCAGGGGAGGTGAATCGAGATCACGATTTTTTTAACGATTAATTGTGCAGCTCTATGGGACACCCAGCATTAGTACAGTGGCAGCAAAAGGTATCCAGGGCACCCCTTACCAATTCACCAACTATATAACTACAAAAGAAATGGCAACCACCCAAACCTTTAACTGGCCTTCGCAGCAAGGCGTACATGGAAGGGCGACATGTTTAGTTTGCATATACATGAGTAAACTGCAGTGGCCATGTATTTGAAAATGTGTGCAAACTAAGCCTTGGTTTTAACATGAACTGTTAGACAAGGTAAATTCTGTTTATTGCAGGCTGGCAAGGTAGCTGGGAATTTTTGGTTGTGGTTTTTGACCCCATCTTGATCCAGTGTTGCTCTCGCTCCTCACACAAAGACAGGAGCAGCAGCAGGAGCCATTGGCTTCAGCCCCAGCAGGGAACCCCAAAATGGAAGGTTCAGGCCACTCTGGGCAGAACCACTGCACAGAGCAAGAAGTTAAAACATGTTTGATCTTTTTCTAAAAACAATAAAACGCAAACAAACCTTTACAATCACTTTAAGGATTGGTTCACACTGCGTTCCAATCGCATTGCTCTTGTAATCCGCTGCGGGTGTCAATACAAACTTAACATCCCAGATGCAGGTCGCAAACGCAGTGCATTTGCCTGCACTGGATTGCATGTTACAAAAACAACCATGCAATCCAGTTGTGTTGCAGCTCCTAAAAGGTGCACGTATGTCTTTGGTGAAATTTGAGCCCATTCAAAAGGAATGGGCTCAAATTGCGCAACACTGAATCACATGTCAGTTGCACAGGAATGTGGTGCGGTTCCTGTGCGATTTATGTGCAGTTCATTGTGTGAATTGAGCCCAAGCTGTAGACACCCTGTAACTGATCTGTTTCCCATCCAAGCCACACATTTCTGTTACTGAATAGTGCAGCCTCTCTCAACCTTTTTACCATGGAGGAAACCTTGAAAAAAGATTTAAGTCTCAGGGAACCTTGTTGAGAATATATTACATATAACTCATGGTATATTAGCTCAAGCAGTCCGTTGAGATATATTTGACACAAAAAAAAAAAAAAAAAAAAAAAAAAAGAAGAAGATGGTGGGAAGTGCGAAAAGGGCCTTCATTACACTGGTAATAAATGGGAAAAATGCTCCCTTCACTGGTGGTCAGTTTGAAGACTTTCCTTACAGCCAGCTTAAAAGACAACTGATGTTGATGGTTACTTATCTGAAATTCAAAAGTAGCTTATGGAACCCCCATCAACCACTGAAGGACCTCTGGGTTTCCACTGAATCCTGGTTGAGAAAGGACGGTCTAGCGTTTATAAGCAAACCACTCCTTCATCCCATTTGGTGGAATAGCTGGGTGAAGGATGGTGCCTGGCCACAATGAATAATATGGCCATAATGCTCATTATTCTCCTTGGCCAGACCCTGTCCTCAAAATTGGCACAAGCAACAATTTGTACCAGGAAGAAGGACCAAGCTAGTGAAGACTGTGGCAGCCCACGGCCAAGAGGCCTTCTTTTCTCAATGGAAGCATGCACCATTGTCCATTACAGGGGTCAGATAGCATTAGTAATTTTGAAAAGCATTTTCTACTACCTCCAATCATAGGGGAACGTAGCTCCATTACTCCCATGGATGGCCGTGGCTGTGGAGTTACTGGTGTTGGTATATCTCCCATTAGAAAACCAGGTAAAAACTGGGCACCGACTCCAGGTTTTGGAGATGTTGGTGATCCTAATGCCATTGGTTCACCTGCAGAAAAAACAAATTACTAGACAGGCAGCAATGATTTAAATTTAACAAAGTAAGCTACCTGAGAACTTAAGTAGAAATATACTTTTTTTCCCATTTTGGATAGAACATGGGAGGGTTATAACCCGTCTTTTTTTTCCCACCATCTGTGTCCCATTGCAGAGGTTTTCCTTCACTTCCTGTCCCATAGCCAAACAGGAAGTGAGAGAAAATCTCAGCAAATAAGGGAATTCCTTGGGGACCCCCCCAGGTCACCAAAACTAAAATGTCCCCATTGGGAGATTTCCTTTCTATTACTTTTCTGGGGCCAACCCAAAATGTGGGATTTTCTTTTACTTTAAATGATAATGGTAAACAGGACAAATAGAGAGCGTGAATCTCCCTAATGGGGACACAGACAGCAATAAAACTGACAAGATTTCTAATCCTTCTCTTCTCTATCAAAAACTACAAAAGAAAAAAAAAACAGTTTTGCCTTTAGTTATACTTTAAGGTTTACTCAGATTCATGTTGAACAGCATCTGCACAGCTTATACTTCACTTCCCCACCACCCTGTTCACCAAGAAGAATCAATACATACTTCTGGATATGGGAAGCATACGACTCCTGACCCATCCATTCATGTGAAAGTGCGAATGCTTGGCTGCCGAGGTGTCCAGTACCATTACTTGGGGTGGGAAAAATTTTTGTACTCCGTGAAATCTTTTTCTCCAAGTTCATTGAAAAAGACACAGCTGGGATCAGTAGATCAAGATCATTGGGTTATTGTGTCACCTAAAAGGATACTGGGCAAACAATGGTTTTGATGTATTGATTCAGCTGTGATCTTAAAGCGGGGGTCTTCCTATCTATCGTTTTTTTTTTTTTTTTTTGAGTTCATTCACAAACTTTTCTTCTCAGCATTACATACTCACATATTGTGTGTAATATGTCCGCCTGTGTCAGATTTCATCGGAAAGAATAACTTATATTATTCACTGCAGGCGGTTTCCATCTTCATTGTGGGCATTTGAAGCCCACAAGCATTTATTTCCTGGATGTGGTGAATGCTGTGCTCCCAGCATTCACCGCTCGTTCCCGCACATGCTCAGTGGCATCCTGGGAAGCCTGAGACTAGCTCCCAGGAGACTGTGCGGAGTCTGGGAGAGGCTAGAAACACGCCTACTCCCACAGGAGGAGAACCAGGAAGTGCAAAGAAGAATAGAGAAATAAAAGGTAATTACGGCGATTTAAATGTTTTTAAACGGCATGTCAGCATCTAGGCAAGGAAGAGAATACATACAGATATTGTTCAAAATTTGGGTGGAACCCCGCTTTAAGGGCTAGTTTACACTTGCTTCAAAACATGGCTTCGGACACGCTTTGTTAAAGCTCTCTGAACGCCAGTCAAAGCTCCTGTCACTAAATAAAATGGTTAGCTTACAGTCTCGTTTACACCTGCTTTTGCTTGGAGCTTCGAGCAAGCTTTGCCATAGACTTCTATGGAAGCTTTGAGGACGCTTTGAAGTAAACAGGACTGTAAGCTAACCATTTTATTTAGTGACAGGAGCTTTGACTGGCGTTCAGAGAGCTTGAACAAAGCAAGTGTAAATGAGCCCTAAGTGAACTAAAGAGAAAAAGGTTCTCCAAATCAGGTTGAGCTGAAGCTTAAAGTGGTACTTTACTCTCTCAATCAACATTGACCATTATGAATCCCTATGTTGCTAGCATTTGAGCACTTTCAAACTGGCTGTCCAATCAGGTTCGCCTACCTGTTTTTCCAGGTAGACCAGATCGGACACTGCATTGTCCTCTATGGAGCAGCGGATGTCAGCTGACACGTCTGCCGATACCCGGCACCATCCTAGCCGATCCTGGCCGACAAAAACAGATGGATGGTGGTCCTATGTTCCATCTGATTTCCCAACAGAGGAGAGGGGGACTGTGCCCGTGTCCGGTCTGCACAGTGGGGGATTAGCCAAGCAATGCCCCGCTGAGAAAGCGGATTCTGTTAAGCTGAGTGAAAGGGGCCTTAGAAAATAGATAGGAAAGTAGGTAATATTTACTAGTTTTAAACTTTTTTTTTTTTTAACATTTCTTCAATTACTTCCTGGTCTCCAGACCTAGGCAAATGTCATATATCCCAGGAGCCTACAGGAAGGGAGGGGTTTTCCCAGCTAAGAACACCCTCCTGTCTGCATGGCTAAGCTAAGGGCAGATGGATTCCAGGAAGTAAATGCTACATAAAAAATCTGCCCTAACTCAAGATGGCCACAGCAAGAAATGTTAAGGTGTGTTTTTTTGATGTCTCCGCAAAATAAAAGCATGGAGACATGCATGGATCGTTGTGTTTGCTTTGAATGTTAGAAATGACATAGCATTTGTGGTGCTTAAACAAGGATAACTCTTAATCCCAAAGGCTGCAGAGTGATGGTGGTAGTGGGGGCATAAACTGTTAGTGGGGCCACAATCCAAATTAACCTACTGCTATGTGGAAAAAAAAAAACAGGTTTCATTATAGGTGCTGTGCACTGCCACTTTTGAGGGACAAATAGTGTGCCCCAAAACACAATTTGGACCTCAGTTACACACTGGGTTCACCACACCAGTTTTACATCCATGCTGTAGGCGATCAAGACAGTTATACCTTCAACTTGGATAGTAGGGGGTCACAATGGCAGTCATACCCAATTTAGAAAGCTGAGCATTGAAAAATGTTAGAAACCAGTACTGGAGGCCGGCCCTACAGAGCCCACATCAGAGGCTGGCCTTAACGATAGTTACATAGTTAGTCAGGTTGAAAAAAAAGACACAAGTCCATCCAGTTCAACCATAAAAAAAAATGAGAGCTTTCTGACTCTGAAGCTCCTCTCCAATTAGCGCGGTAAAAAAAAAAAAAAAAAAAAAAATGTCATCTATGACTATGCATGCCCCTACTCTGGCTGATGCGTCGGTTGTTACAAATCTTGCCCTTAGATCTGAGCTTAGAATTCTATTTTTGCTAAACGCACAGAGTGAAGGATACAATTTAAAGCCATGACATGCATATATACGCATTCAGAAGTGTTCTTTGACGCACGTCATTGCCAACGTGAAGGAGGTCTTAGACCCCTCTCAAACATACACCACTTCAGATAGGTCCGAACAATGATTCAGTTCCAAAGGGACGGGTGCTGGTCCGGCTTGTACCCTTAGATAACCAGAAGGAAGATTGGAGGACCACACACACACACACTGATATGCATAAGATCTAAAAGATTTAATTTTTTTTTTGTATATTTTCTGTAAAATGATAAAAAACTTTTAATAAACAGTTATTTGTAAAAAAAAAAGGATTTATTTCAAAATGAAAAAAAAAAAAAAAAAAAAAAAAAACACCCATACAAACAAAAACAGGGTGGAGAGCCAGTGTTAATGCATTTCATGACAACGGGCACTTTTTCATAACTGTTATGATTAACCACTTGCCGCCCGCCATATAGCAGTGTGACGCCGGCAAAGTGGTTTAGTTATCCTGATCAGACCTCATATGACGTGATCAGGAAAAAAAGCCAGCGTGGCGATCGGGGGTGCTGTGTGTCAGTCCGACACCCCAACTTCTATCATAGTATGGAGCCTCTTACCACGTGATCAGCTGTGACCAATCATGGCTGATCATTGCGTGAACCAGGAAGTGCAGGTAAACGGCTTTCCTTGGATCACGCTAAGGATGAGCTCCGGCGTGTTCGCACACCCCACGTGCAGAGCCCGCCAGGAAGTCGGCACTGCGCTAATCACAGGCAGCGAGACATTTCCCGACCTCTGCAGCCGTGCATCGGGACAATGTCTCACTGACTATGATTAGCGCAGTGCAGTGCCAAATTCATGGCAGCTCTGCACGTGGGGTGTGCGAACACGCCGGAGCTCATCCTTAGTTCATGCTGACAGGGAGAACCGATCGGCGGCTCTCCCTGTCGGGGGGGGGTGTCTGTGCTGATAATCAGCACATTGATTATCAGTGCTCCCCCCATCAGATGTGCCCACCAGCTGCCGATAAGTGCCCATCACCTGCCAGCCTGTGCCCCAGAAAACGCCTGCCAGTGTCCACAGAGGTGCCAATCATTGCCCCATCAGTAATGTCCGTCAGTGCCCTTCAGATTCTACTCCTTAATGCCTGTCAGTAGCTCCTCATCAGTGCTGCCTATCCAGTGCCCATCAGGTTTTTTTTTTTTTTTCCTTCAAAAATTTCTTCTTTCTTTGTAGTGCAAGGAATAAAAACTGCAGAGGTGATCAAATACCACCAAAAGAAAGCTCTATTTGTGGAAAGAAAATGATAAACATATAGTTTGGGTACAGTGTTGCATGACCGCGCAATTGTCATTCAAAGTGCGACAGCGCTGAAAAGTGTCCTGGGCAGGAAGGGGGGGGGGGGGGGAGTGCCTGGTATTGAAGTGGTTAAGCACCTGATGGCATAAATTGCGTCAACACTAGCTTTCCACCCTCTGTTTTTGTTTGCATGGATGTTTTTTGCACTTTGAAATAAATCTTTAGATCGGGGGTCAGCAACCTGTAGCTAGCAAATCGACCAGCAGATCGCAGCCAGGTGACTGGTAGATCTTGGTCTGGGCTTGCTGACCCACCATTCCTGAGCATCAGAGTGCAATGCAGAGGGACTGTTTGTAATGTTAGAGCTGTAGTAGGGAGCAAGAGCCACACAAACCGATGCCTTCTCTGTAGTGCCGGCTCCTGTCCCATGTGGAGTGATACCAACTACACTCCACCTCTTAATCTGGCTAGCGCTCTGCAGAATGGAGCAGCAGGAGAGAGATCTTTAGGCGGCACAGTGGTGTAGTGGATAGCACTCTCGCCTAGCAGTAAAAAGGGTCGCTGGTTCGAATCCCAACCACGGCACTACCTGCCTGGAGTTTGCATATTCTCCCTGTGTGGGTTTCCTCTGGGTACTCCAGTTCCCTCCCACACACCAAAGACATGTTGGTAGGTTAATTGGCTTCTGTCCAAAAAAAAAAAAAAATTGGCCCTATTATATGAATGTGAGTTGGGGACCTTGGATTGTGTGCTCCTTGAGGGTAGGGACTGATGTGAGTGTGAGATGTATGTGTGGAGCGCTGCATAAATTGACAGCGCTATATGGGTACCTTAAATAAATAGGGATAATTGTAGACTAGCACCCACACTCACTCAGGTTGAACTGGATGGACTGGTGTCTTTGTTCAACCATACCAACTATGTATCTTCAGGTCAATGTGAAGCAATACACAGGGCATATTAGTATAGGGCTGATTTCACATTGAAGCACTGTGGTTTACCCACACCATGGATGCAGTGTACCTGCAGGCTCTACACTTAGCCATTGACTTCTATTATATCCTGCTGTTTTACCAACCCCAAACTATACGTGTGAACGAGCCCTAAGGATGCCAATGTCTAATGCAACTAAGGGCTCAGTCACAAGTGCAGCAGGCACTGCTGTTCCACTGAAAAGCGATCAGAGTGTGTGTTGACAGGTTGTGAGGAGGCCATATGTTGCTTCCTCGCTACCTGATTTAAACCCATGATTGCCATGCATTGCACACGATTGTGTCACACGGTAGTACAGCAATTAGAGGTTTAGACCAGGTGTGAGGAGGTGACACTGTGCCCAGTGAGATTTGACTTCACCATGTTGTTCAGGTAGATCTCCACCTCTTTAAAGGTTGCCTACCCTTGCTTTAGATTTTACACATATCGGAGTGCAGTCATTCAATCTTCATTCGTGTTAGGACCACACTGCTGACTTGCAACGTGGGGTTAGCAGGTGATCAGGAGGCCATATTTTGCCTGTTTGGAGAAGGATTTTACATTGAACGTCACCTCATCCCTTAGACATGTTTTCAGTACAGCGCTGTGCATGCCAAAAGTGGATGGGTCCAGCACCAGGTGGTTGCAGTGTTAAACATTTGCTGCAACTGCCCCTTTAAAGAGGATTTAAACAGGTTTGTCATCTCTGTGATTGGCCATCACAGCGGTCACATGGTCAGAAGCACCCAAATCGCAAGAACACATCAGGGGCTGCCCATGACATCTTAGTTGCTGTGCTGAGAGCTTGCAGGGAGCGCCCCACACAGAAATGCTGTTCCTGATTTACACAGCTGCTGGGGAGGAGGGGTGAAGGAGAACAGTAATGGGTGAGTCCTCCAGGATGGAGCCCCCCAGTGGCAGTGTCAGGGATGTCAGATGTGTACACAGGGAAGGTGATAGAATCCTCAGGGTAGTTGAAGTGAATGGTCTGGTGATCGGGTCTCTTTAACGAGCCTGAACTATGTGGTGCGATCCCGGCCTGTGATTGGCGGAGTACTGTTCTCTGGCCTCTCGGGCCCGGCCTGTGATTGGTGGAGCCCCGCACACTCACGCTCCTCGGCCCGCGCTGTGTCCTCCATCCTCGGAGCGGCACGTGTCAGTGACAGGGGAGGGCCAGTACGAGGCGCGCTCCCGCCATACTGGTTCTGTCTGCCCAGTGCCCACCATTCAGCGGTGCTACTCACCCAGCGGCTCCAGCGAGAACGCGGCCATGCCCCTGTGTGCAGGAAGCACCGACTCACCCGACCACATTCAAAGCCAGCGACTAGGAGGGAGAAATCAGCTGAGCGCCGGGAAGTTCCGGAGTAACGTCACTTCCGCGGCAAGACAAGAGGTTTAAATGATGCCGAGCGGCGCCAACTAGCGGCCATAATGAGAAGTGCATGGTGTGCTGGGGGTCATTGTACACAGGAGGAATGTCTGGAGGTGTGATGCAGAAGTTGGCTCCTTATTAGGACAGCTTCTTATTCAGGTTGGATCTTTATTCACAAAGGTGATTATTTACTAAACAATCATCTGCAAAGTTTAAAATAAAATCGTGAACTTTAACGACAATTCTGTCTCCCTAACTGCCATGTATTTAAAGGGATAATTCTGAACAAATAACCTTTTCTGTATGAGAACCATCTTGGCTCACCCAGATGTGACTTGATTTGATATCATATACCGTATTGGCGTATAACACGCGCTGGCGTATAACACGCACCCCAAGTTTAGGAGGGATTTTTAAGGAAAAAACTTTTAGGAGGGAAGTTTAAGAAAAAAAAACTTACATTTAAATGCCCATCAATGCAGCCTCATCAGTGTCCATCTGTACCTTGTCCCTGATTGCAGTCGTGTCCCCCATTGCAGCCTAGTCAGTGTCCATCTGCCTTGCCCTGTGTCGTTTGCAATGGTTTTTAAAAATGGCGCCGCCGTTCTCGGGCGCTCCTGGCCATCCTCGGCGGCTCTCGGCCTCTCCTGTCGGCTTTCGGCCATTCTCGGCGGCTCTCGGCCATTCTTGGCGGCTCTCGCCGGCTCACGTGGGACTGCGAGAGCCGCCGAGAATGGCCAAAAGCCGCTGAGAGCCGCCAAAAGGCTCACAATCGGCGGGGGATCAGCATATAACATGCACCCACGATTTTCCCCTGATTTTAAGGGGAAAAAAGTGCGTGTTATACGCAGATAAATACGGTAGTTAAAGTTTGATTTGCCCCGAGCCAAGTGATATAAATCATAAAAATTGTCACCCTGACAGCCATACATTTCAACGGGAAATTCCGAATAAGAAGCCAAGCTATTCTTACATGAAAACCATCTTGGCTCACCCAAATTCCACTTGTTTTATACACATTGGGCATCCTTCTATATAGAAAAGTTCAATTTGACCTGAGTCAAGTGATATAAACCATGAAGTATGACACCAAACTTGTCACCCATGCATTTCAATGGGAAATTCCGAATAAGAAGCCAAGCTATTCCTATATGAAAACCATCTTGGCTCACCCAAATTGGCTCGGTTGCGCGAATCGCCGTAGGTGTACGTCGGGCTTGTACATGGCTTTCTGTGCATGCCGATTGGCCAGCGGGGGAGCCAATCAACGGGTCCAGCAGGGCTTCTAAACGCGTTTTTTGAAAGAAAAAAAACGTGGGTTACTATCTGTCAAGTTAAATCGTTCAGGAGAGGTTGTAAAAATGTCCAGCGTACATTAAGACTAAGAAGCTGCCCGAATAAGAAGCCGACTTCTGCATTTGAATAAGAAGCTGGCCGAATAAGGAGCTAACTTCAGCATCATTTTGTAGGTTGGATCAGTGATCAGCAACTTGTGTCAGACCAGGGATCTGTAAATAATTACACAAAGCTTTCATGGCCCAGCAGTGAGAGGTGCCAAACACTGCGCAGATCAGCGTATTTCTGCGTTTCGTACAGCACATATGTGCGGCTCAGCAACGTGTGCATCATCATCACACTTTGTGCGGCGTATTTATCCACTTAAATATCGGCAACTTTCAACCCCTTCCTGCCCAGGCCAATTTTCAGCTTTTAGCTCTGTCACACTTTGAATGACAATTGTGCGGTCTTGTGACACTGTACCCATATGACATTTTTAGCATTTTTTTTAGACAGATACAGCTTTCTTTTGGTTGCATTAAATCATCGCTGGGTTTTATTTTTTTCAAAACAAATGAAAAAAGACTGGACATTTGAAAAAAAAAAAGTTTTTCCTAGTTTCTGTTACAAGATTTTGCAAATAAACAATTTTTCTTCTTCACTGATGGGCACTCATGAGGCTGCACTAATAAGCTGTACTGATGAGCACTGATAAGCGGCACTGATGAGCACTGATAAGCTGCACTGATGGGGTTGCACTAATATTCAGGGCACTTTATCAGTGTAAAGACTGTACTGAGAGCCTTGCTGGTTATTGGCTCTCCTTTCCTCACACAGACACAGCGTTTGAGGAAAAGACTGCTGACAACCGGCAAGTCTGTTTACATGTGATCAGCTGTGATTGGACACAGCTCATCACATGTTAAAGGGCCGCTGCGATAGGCCCTTTACCACGATCTGTGATCAGCTGTGCCCAAAAGACACATCGGTCACAGAGTGCTCCCAAGGGGGGGGGGGGGGGGGGCGGAGTTCTGGGAGGATGTCCATGGACGCCTTCCCAGAACTAGCCGACTGCACTGTAGCTGTCTTGAGGCTATAGAGTGGTATTGAAGTTGTTTAAAGAAAAGGTTCCGGAACTTTTTTACCCACTTTTTTGCAGGTACAGCAGGCCTAAAAGATACAGTAAAATTCATTTTAAATTAGGTAATCAGATTATTACCTAATGGAATCGCCCCTTCAATACCTTTCTCTTGTAATCCCGACACCAGCACAATGAATTTAAATGGTTAGTCCCCCCCCCCCCTTTCCTCACGGGTTCCCAAGATGTCAGCTCCAGCAGGCCGGGGATTTGAAATCCCACTGTTCTCCCTCTTCTCTGTCAGCGCTTCCAGGATGGACCAGATTGATTTATTGACAGCGCTGGCAACTGTGCTTCCCTTCCTGTGCTTCTTCCAGGGGGGTGACTCAAAATACTGACGACAGAGGCAGACAAGTAACAAGCATTTTCAGGAGGTTGTCAGTAATGATGGCTTTCATAGGTTTCTTCGTGCAGGTTCCCTTTGAGAATTCAGTCCAGAGTTGGCATTCAGACTAAATTCATGCTTTTACATTACATGCACATAGCAGTTTTTACAAAATTGAAAGCTGTTTGAAAATGCTAAAGCGACCCGAGTACTAAATAGTTAGGATTATTGTCTATTTTGTTCTTTTTTCCTTTTACATTTTTCTTCACTTCTCACCCCCCCCCCCCCCCTTGCTTTGTCATATGTACAATAGTGCATTTCATCCATCACATTCATCCAAGGTCTCTCCAGGCATGTGGACAATGTCTTGGAATATACTATACCGTGGTTTGAGTCTCTGGAGCCACTCACACCCGTGATGACGAAGGTGTGGGGGTGTGCGGAGGATCTACATGTTATTTACTGTGTAGGTTATGTCTGGTTCATGTATGCTTACCTTAATGTTCCTATTCCAATTATATGTGACTTGTTCCCAATGTATGCACTAGACATAAGCATTATGTCATTTTTGACTCTTGGCTTTCTTGAACTGTATTTTTTTTCTTGCAAAATTCAATAAAATTTGGTTATACAAAAAAAAAAAATCATCATAACTGTTGGTGGTAGTTGATTTAGGCCTGATTCACCCCTGTGCAGGTTGCAGTTTGCATATTCCAGGTGCATTTAGCATTTTTCAATACATGTTTTTGATCCAATAAAGTATATGGAATAAAAACCAGAAAAAAGTCCCCGACCCTTTCTATAAAATGCAAAGATGTAAACATGACCCATAGGAAACCATGTTAAATGGACTGTAGTGTGTTTCTGCAAAACTGAAAACGCACTAAAAAATGCATAGGTGTGAACCAGGCCTTAGGCCTGATATACATCTATGCAGGTTGCAGTTTGTATATTGCAGGTGCATTTTGCATTTTTCAATACATGCCTTTCATCCATTGAAGTCTATAGAACCAAAAATCGAAAAAAAAGTCCCTGGCTCTTTCCATAAAATGCACAGATGTGAACTACATCCATAGGAAACCATGATATATGGACTGTAGTGTGTTTCTGCAAAACTGAAAACGCGCTAAAAAATGTATAGGTGTACACCAGGCCTGAATCTGTTTGGTTTCTTTTGGTGTCAAAAACTGGTTGAAAATTATTGAAATTACCAAAACTTCATTTCCCACCACTTCCATATCTTGGTTCTAGAATAATCATTTTTTTTACAAATTCAAGAATAGTTGGGATTTTTCAGCAGGTTCCAGGAAATGATTCATGGCTGGGGCCTAGTGATAGGCTGTGTCCAGTTACAGCCCAGAGCCAGTGGCGGCTGGTGCTCGAAAATATGGGGGGGGGGGTAGGGTGGCAAATCAAATCACCCCCCCCAAAGACGGACAACCTCCTTATCTTGAGAATCAGATGTCCTGCCTGCCCGGGATGACTCCAATCTCCATACTCCTCCCTCACCTGTTCAAGCGGGGAAGTGGAGCCGCTGCGAGTGAGCCATTATGGCGGCTGCTTGGTCGGCCTTCCCCTCCATGCGTCTCCTTCCTCATCCCCCCCAGCCAATAAGGTTGCTTCTCCTTTCGGCCAAACTGGTCTCACGACCCGCTTCCTAATGGCGAGGAGGAGATTTAGTGTGAAAATAGCAAATATTCATTCGCTATTGTTACACAACTGGGTGGGATTCGGGCACAGTGCTCTGCACCTGGAGCCCACCCTTTTTTGAAGCCTATTAGAGCCTCTGGCTCTAATCACATGCTTCAAAAAAACATGCACCCCCATTGGAATCCATGATCCGGCATCCCTGTATGTAGATCAGGGGGCCAGACGCATGGATAGGGGGGGCAGTGGCTATGCGCCCCCAATGGATGGGCCGCCACTGCCCAGAACCCTATGATGAAAATCAACACAGGGCTCTGTACAGAGAAAATGATTTCTTTGTATTTTCTCCCTGCTTTAAGAAAGAGATTTTTAGTAAAAAGCAGCTCATAATACACATATTAACACTTACTAGGCACACACTTAACCCCTTGATTACCCTGACATCTTAACCCCTTTCCAGCCAGTGTCATTAGTAGAGATGAGCTGAACACCCCCCCCCGGTTCGGTTCACAGCAGAACATGCGAACAGGCAAAAAATTTGTTCAAACACGCAAACACCGTTAAACTCTATGGGACATGAACGTGAAAAATCAAAAGTGCAATTTATAAAGGCTTATATGCAAGTTATTGCCATAAAAAGTGTTTGGGGACCCGGGTCCTGCCCCAGGGGACATGTATTAATGCAAAAAAAAGTTTTAAAAACTGCCGTTTCTTTCGGGAGCAGTGATTTTATTGGTGCTTAAAGTGAAACAATAAAAATGAAATATTCCTTTATATATCGTGCCTGGGGGTGTCCTTAGTATGCCTGTAAAGTAGCGCATATTTCCTATGTTTATAACAGTGCCACAGCAAAATGAAATTTCTAAAGGAAAAAAGTCATTTAAAACTGCTCGCGGCTGTAATGTATTGTCGGATCCCGGCAATATAGATAAAAATACCCACAAAAAAATGTCATTGATGTCAACCCCAAAATCCATACCAGGCCCTTCAGGTCTGGTATGGATTTTAAGGGGAACCTGGCACCCACATTTTTTTAAAAATGGCGTGGGGGTCCCCCAGGCACTATATACTCTGAACAGCAGTATATATACTATACGGCCTGCCCTATATACTCTGCAGAAAATTGGGCCTTAGGTGTTGGTGGTACCAGAACACTGTAAGCCCTCACAGTTACTCTTGTTGGGCGCAGGAACGGGCCCTGTTGTGAAATATTATATCAAGAATTGTAATTACATGCCCCTGTTATACAGTGGAAGAAAAATTGGGCCTTGGGCAGTGGTGGTGGTGGTGCCACACCACTATAACCCCTCACAGATACTCTTGTTGGGCGCAGGAACGGGCCCTGATGTGAAATATTATATCAAAAATTGTAATTAGATGCCCCTGTTAAACAGGGGCAGAAAAAGTAGGCCTTTGGTGGTGGTGATGCCACAACACTGTAAGCCCTCACAGTTACTCTTGTTGGGCGCAGAAACGGCCCTGCTGTGAAATATTATATCAAAAATTGTAATTATATGCCCCTGTTAAACAGGGGTAGAAAAATTGGGCTTTAGGTGGTGGTGGTGCCACAACACTGTAAGCCCTCACAGTTATGCCGCGTACACACGATCGCCCATTCTGACAACAAAATCCATATTTTTTTTCTGATGAATGCTGGCTCAAACTTGTCTTGCATACACACGGTCACACAAATCTTGTCGGAAATTCCGAACATCAGGAACACAGTGGCGTACAACACGGCACTATAAAAGGGAAGTTCAATAGCCAGTGCGCCACCCTTTGGGCTCCTTCTGCTAATCTCGTGTTAGTAGAAGTTTGGTGAGAGACGATTCACGCTTTTCAGCCGCGTGCTTTTCAGATCGTTACTGCTCTTCAGTTTGTTCTACATATTTCTTGTCGTAAAATTAATGATGTTAACTAGATTTTATAATTGATCACTAATTGCTGATTTAATAAAGTGTTTTACATATTAATAGACAGTAGTGGCCAAAAGTGTTTGGGACAAGAATGAAAAATGCTGGGGTCAGAATGATAGTCTTTTCTATTTGTTAACATTCAATTTGCAACAATCATGAGCTGAAAATTGTGTGTGACTGGTGAATAAAAAACTAAGACCGAATCCCAGGTCCCTCCCCTCCGCCTTCCTACCAAAAGGCCCAGGAAGGGGAGTAACGTGGAGGAAGAGGAGGCAGTGCTTGGGCTGTTTCGGGAGGCTAATGCTGCTCTCTGAACCACCCCCACTCTTCAAGAGGCCTTTGCCAAAACCCACCTGTGTGAGTTCGACCATCCTCCTCCTCCACCTCCTGCCACAACTCCAAAACCACAGCCTGGAAGCAAGCCTGGAAGGAAGACAAGAGTGTGATGGCCTGGGTTCAGTCCTGGACCAGATCTCTTGTAGTCCGGGACCAGATTGTGCTCACTATTATATGGACTCCTCAGGCTACCAATTTTGGCTGTAAAATAGTTGATGTGTGCCCTGGGGTACAAAAGCTTCGCCAATTTCACCAGTTTCTCCAGCGTTGCCTTCCTCTTTATTTTATTATGACCCATAATAAATGGCTATTTTGGATTCACAAATACTTGTCTATGTGTTTTAGTTAAAAAAGGACAGTTTGTTTGTGAGCAGGCAGGTACATTTCCTAAATGCAATGTCAAATTAACAAGGGACACCAATACCAACCAACCTCCTTGAGGTTAAAAAAATACAACATAATAATGGTGTGGTGGTAACTTGACACACAAAACAAAAAACAATATTATGGAGAGCACTAGAAATCTTTTTTTTTTTTTAAAAAGCAGGAGCTCTTAATAAAAAAAAAAAAAATCACTATTAACAAAAATGAAAAACATTATTATGGAGATCTGACAAAAAAAAATATTCAGGAGATCACGAGAAATAATAAAGAAATCAGTTTTTCAGAACTCTTCATTATTCTAGCATTTTAAAGAAGAAGAGAATGTGCTGCATTAAAAGATTTAAAAATTTGCAGCGTGACGAATGTGCTATCTCCATTACGAACGCTAGTTTTACCAGACCGAGCACTTCCATCTCGTTATTGATTCAGAGCATGAGTGGAACTTTGTGCGTTGGAATTGTATACACACGATCGGAATTTACGAGAACGGATTTTGTTGTTGGAAAATTTGAGATCCAGATCTCAAATTTTGTTTCTCGGAAATTCCGACGAAAAATGTCCAATGGAGCCTACACACTGTCGGAATTTCCGACAACAAACTTCCATTGAACATTTCCTATCGGAAAATCCAACCATTTGTACGCGGCATTACTCTTGTTGGGTGCAGGAACGGGCCCTGTGTTGAAATATTAGATCAAAAATTGTAATTACTTGGAAAAATTGGGCCTTGGGTGGTGGTGGTGGTGCCCTAAACCAAAAATATTGTTGGAAGCTAGCATCATCAAGATTGAGGAGGAACAGGATAGTCTGCATAAGCAGTCTTCAAGGGATCCCAGATCCATAGCAAATTCAATCAGTTACATCAGCATCAGGTGCTTGATAGCTGCTGATCCAAGACCCTGTGGTCCCCCTCCTTGATACCACAAATCCTAGGGTCCTTTCGCAAGCTTTGCAGAATCAGGGAGACCATGCAGGGTAAGTTTGCAGAGGCATTCGATTCTGAGTCCTCTGGGTAACTAAGGATCACATGATCCATAACTACCTCCTCCCAGCCATGTACAACTCCTTAGGTTTCTGAGGACTGAAAACCATCCCTTGAAGACTTCTGCTGAGTGTTATCCTCTACATACATGCTGACACAATCCTCCTCCTCTTCTTCCTGTGTGTTTGGCGGGCCTGCAGGAATGCTATCTGGATAAAGGGGGCCTTGAGAGGTAAGGAAGTCCTCCTCTTCCTTCCGCTGTTCTGCCTCAAGTGCCCTGTCCATGATTCCACAAAGCGTGTGCTCCAGCAGGAAGACTAGAGGGACAGTGTCACTGATGCATGCATTGTCGCTGCTCACCATCCTTGTGGCCTCCTCAAATGGTGGCAGGACAGTGCACGCATCCTTGATCAGTAGCTACTGGTGTGGCAAAAAGAAACCAAGCTCCCCTGACCCTGTCCTGGTGCCATACTCGCACAGGTACTCATTGATGGCCCTCTGCTGTGTGTGCAGCCACTGCAGCATTGCCAACGTTTAGTTACACCTGGTGGGCATGTCACAAATGAGGCTGTTGGTAGGCAGGTTGCATTCCCTTTGAATCCCAGCCAGCCGAGCACTGGCATTGTATGACTGGCCGAAATGACCACAGACTTTTCTGGCCTGCCTCAAACCTGTAAGCCTGGGTACCTGCTCAAGAACTGCTGCATCACCAAATTCAGGACGTGTGCCAAATATGGAACACCGGTCAAGTGTCCTTGTCGGAGGGTGGAGAGAAGGTTGGTGCCATTGTCGCATACAACCATTCCCGGCTGAAGCTGGCGTCGTGTCAACCACCTCTGAGCCTGCCCCTGCAGAGTTGACAGAATTTCTGCCCCAGTGTGGCTCCTGCCCCCTAGGCAGACCAACTCAAGCACCGCGTGGCATCTTTTAGCCTGACTGCTTGCGTAGCCCCTTGAATGCTTACGGAGCACTGCTTGTTCAGAGGACAGATCTGCAGAAGAGGTCATAGAGGAAGAAGAGGTGGGGGTGGAGGAGAGAGCTGTGGCAGAATCACCATTAGCATTTTGGAGGCCTGGTTGAAGAACAAGCTCCAACAACAATGAACCCTGTTCTGTATCCTTCCCAGCTGCCAGCAGAGTTACCCAGTGCACCGTGAAGGAAAAGTAATGTCCCTGCCCATGCCTGCTGGACCATGAGTCAGCGATAATATGAACCTTACTGCTGACCGCCCTGTCCAACGAGGCCAAAACATTGCCTTCCACATGCCGGTAAAGAGCCGGAATGGCCTTCCGTCAAAAGGTACAGCACATTCCACAAAGTCACGAAAGGGGGCAGAGTCTACCAGCTGAAAGGGAAGCCGTTGCAGTGCTAGCAATATGGCCAAGCTAGCATTTAGACGGTGAGCATGTGGATGGCTGGGACCAAATTTATTTTTACGGTTCAGCAACTGGGGTAGGAAAATTTTGCCTGCTAAAATCAGATGGTGGTGTACTGCTAGCAGATTGGCTGCAGGTACTTGGGACACCTATTGCTATACCTTCATTCCTCTCAGTGCAGGTTTTTGAAGGTATAGTAGGGTTGGAGATCCCAGGTGAGGAGCAATGAGAAGTCTGCCTTTTTCTTTGATGTGACTCATTCAAGTGCTGTTGCCAACAGACTGCATGGCAGGTCGTCATATGTCTGTTCAAGCATGTGGTGCCCAAGCGGCTGCTGTTCTGGCCACGCTTCATCTGCTTCAGACATAGGTTGCAAACAGCAACGGTGTGATCTGCTGCACACGTGTCAAAAAAAGCCCACACCAAGGAACTTTTAAAAGTCAGCAGCGCCCTGCACCTGCGGAGCTCTGTGGTGTGATGCAATAGGGTGGCTGCCCTTAAGCTGCCCCTAGAGGACATCCTGCCTCGTTGGAGTTGTGCCTCCTCCTCCTCCTAGCTTCTCTTAGGCACCCAAGTACAGTCAGTGACCTCATCATCCCCTCCCTCCTCGTCACTGGAGCAAACTTGGCAGTATGCTGCAGCTGGGGGAACATGGCTGTCAGTTTCTTGTCCTTTGGATTCAGTCCGTCGGACCAGTCCAGTCGAAAAGTCCGCCCGTGTGTACGCTGCTTTAGAAGCTTTACTACAGCTGCACTGTATTGTGTACTGTGTACACCACTAGAAGTGTAGTAGAAACTGTACACACTGTATTAGATACTGTGTACACCGCCTGAAGTGTATTAGAAACAGTACACCACAGAATGCATTGTAGAAAATGGACACAGGACTCTCAAAGAAGCAATTTGAGAAGTTCCAGCAAAAGATCGGTGAGCAGAGAAAACTATGCTTTAAGATTTCTCTGGATTTTGTAAGTCTGGATTGGGGCTGGAAACTTGAAGATTTCAAAGAGCATTGGGAGGGATGGAGTCTTCAGTCATGTGTCCAGGTTTTCCAGAAGCTCTGCAGGTTGTGTGTGTGTCCAGGTGCACACACTCGTTATAAGGCAGAGCTGAGCATAGTTCAGTGTGTGTGGGAAAGGAGTTGGTGTTGAAGCAGTTGCTGCAGACAGGAAGGAGGTGTGCTACCATTTAAGAACCCAGGCAACATCCTTGAGATGGTACTCCATGTGGGAGAGGTTCCAGGTCAGTGGACTGAGAGGGTTGGGCCAGCTGAGAGAGAGTCGGGGAGACCATA